>NW_015386510.1:237300-312821 GCF_001527695.2 Protobothrops mucrosquamatus | reverse complement strand
TATATATATATATATATATATATATATATATATATATATATATATATATATATATATATATATATATATATATCACAAACACGATGAATACAAATGATCATTAATTCCCTCTTATAATCCATGGAGAATTTGTTTTGTTCATTCGTTGTACAAATAGCATATTCTAAGAACTTGTGTTTCTTCACACAGTACTGAACATTTCATTAGTGAAGGATCCCAAATTATTTATAAGCAATTAAGTCTGTATGACATACTCTCTTTCCTGCATATATACAGAAGAACTAAAATGCTATGGAAACCTTCAATGCTTCCTAAAGGAAGACATGCATATTAACTGGCAAAAACAATAAATCAAAGAAGTTTGATTTATTGACTTATGTCTTTTTATCAAGCCATATATGTGCTCAGAAATCATGTTTATATTATTATTTTTACTATCATCATTACCATGATACCCATGTGTAATTGTCTGCATGATGGCTATGCTCTTTTGTAATTATTTGTTTTCAATTAAACCTAATATTAAAAATAAACAAATTAATACTACTTACAGGGACAACCTTCAGGGAAGAATTGTTTTTCTTTGGCCATACTTAAAGCTCAAGATTGATACTAAGCCACAGGAATAAAACAAATATATTGCTATCAATGGAATATATAAATATTATGAAAAGCATGCAGGCAATGAAGCAATTAGTAGACTAAATAATGCTTTATTTGGAAATGCACATACTGTATGGATTTATTTCTTATATTTTTGTTTTAGAAAGTTTTACCAAATCCAAGTAATTATCAATAACATGATTCAGGTTAAAATGTAACATTAACTAGAATGCATATTGTTATATTTTGTTTCCTGTTTTATATAGCAATAGTATTTAGACTTATATATCACTTCACAGTGCTTTACAATCCTCTCTAAGTGAACACACACATTAGCCCAGTCTTGAACAAGTCTACTATGCATAGGATGGTAGAAATTTAATTTTTCCATAGCTCCCCTCTTTTTATAATAATCATTTAACCCCAAATGATAAGCTAGGATTTATTTTTTAAAAAAAACCTCTCATGATATCAAGACAGAATTGTGCTCACACAAATGTATATATGTAACCATTTTGATTAAGATTAGTTGAATGCTTATCTTTTACCTCTAATTTTGCTTATTTTATTAATTATCAGTTATTAATAACTATTAATGGCTGAGAGGTCATACATTGCTCACAATTGATGAAGCTGTTGAAAATGAAAAATATGTGAAAAATAAAATTGGTTATTAAGGTTTTTATGGATGCCTTTTAGATAATCATAGTGACTTTTAACTCTGTTTGAAAGACAAATAGATTTGTGGGGTGTGTGTATTGCCAATGTGATGGGAAAATCAGAAACAGGAAAAAATATAGCTTAGTAACCTAACAAGACTTACATAGATGGAGTTGGGATAGATAAATGCACCCCAATGTAGCAGCAGCCTAAGCATACCATGTGGGGAATAAAAAATATTAAATTGTATGTTTTGATTGATTATGTGTCACTAGGTCATAGTTGATTTTTAGTAATCACATATATAGATGTTTTTTCCATGAGATCTGTCCTAATCTGGTCTTTTAGTTCTTCCAATAGTTCACCCATCACCACTATAATTTAGTCCATCCACCTGGCTGACGGTTGTCCTCTTCTTTTCTCTTCTTTCACCTTTCCCAGCATCTCTTTTTCTAGAGATTTAGGTTTTCACATAGTGTGTCCAAATTAGAATAATTTGAGCATGGTTACTTGTGCCAAAAGTGAGAATTCTGGATTGATTTTTTTTCAATGATCTATTTGTTCATTTTCTTGACTGTCCACAATATTCTCAGGAATCTTCTCTTACACTGAAGTTCAAAAGCACTGATACTCTTTTTATTCTGACACCAACTTTCACTTCTATAGAGTTACAGGAAATACAGTGGCTTGCACGAGTCTGATCTTTTAAATTGGAGGTATGTGTAATCCTTGATTTATGATGATAATTGGGACCTGATTTTTTTTGTCATTGACATTATATGACTGTATCACTTAGTGACAGCAATCCTGTTTCCATCGTTAACTGAATCCCACTAGTTGTTAGCCCAATTCAAGCTATTCAAACTTGGAATACTTCCCAGCCCCTGAGCCTCAGTTCTTCCAGTTTAAAGATGTGGACTGCCTCCATTTCAACTTGATCCAATGCCCATTTCCCCCCCCCCAATCTCTGCCCTTCCCACCATATTGAACCTGCCTTATGGGGCAGTATGCAGCTCCAGAACCATATATCTCATGCAATTATTGGTGCATAGTTTTGAGGTTGCAAGAAGCCCCTGAGCCACAATGCAACAAAAATATGCAGTTCCCCAGGAAGCCGCAGTCACCCAAGCCCAGTCTAGTAACTCACCACAATATTGATCAGCCCAGCTCAACTCAGGCCAGGCCAGCTTCTACTGTTCTTGACACTGTACACCTTAAGGATCTACCACCCTATGCTCCACTGCCCCAGCTGACTTTCACCATCTTCTTGCTCTTGCTACTTATATGGACTTGCCCTTCATGAGGCAGCTACTGACCATGTAAGATTTTCTTTTCCAAATGTCATGAGGAAACCGCTATGAGTCACTTTGGGAAGAAAGCTGAGAAGATCATAGGAAGCTTGCGTCCTGGTATTTAGGATGCTGCTTATAAGCGCTATGTGCTTAGAGCTCAAAACATTATTAGAGATCCCACACACCCACTTTATGGTCTGTTTCTGTTGCTCAACTCTGGGAGGAGGTTTTGAAGTATTTCTAGCAGGACTACCTGATTCTGTAATGGCTTTGTTCCCTAGGCCATCCATCTGGTAAACTCGCAAGATTTGTTTTTCTCACCAAACACATGTATACATAATCCAAACTAGACTGTGTTGTCTCTCTGTGTCATATAATATATGTGGGTATATGCATAATTCTGTATTATTTATTTATTTATTTATTTAGTCATATTTATGTAGTGTACATCGGAGGTGGTGACCCTTTGAGAGCTGTATGCAACAAAATTTCATTTTAATGTATGCTGATTAGTGTACATTTGAAGTGACAATAAAGTTATAAAGTTAAAAAGTTATAAAAAGTTGTAAGTGTTGTGCAGCCAGAAGCTGTCTAGCGAAGGGCCATGTCAGTCATGCTTGGTCAGCATCAAGAACAACAAGACAGCAAAGGTCAGATAGGGGTGGTGGAACACAGAGTGGCAGGGGGCATGAAGAACAAAGGGCCAAAAAGCAAAGATGGAGGAGGGATAGGTAAGTGGGAGAAGTTGAAGCACCCTTGTGTTCATAAGTAAAGTGAGCTGCTAGGCATGTGACTTTTGATCACATGACCATGGGTGTGCTGCAATGGCTATAACTTTGGGGACTAGCTGTAAATACTTTTTGTTTAATGTCAACATAACTTTGAACAGTCACTGAACAAATGGTCATAACTCAAAGTGAATCTGTATATAGCCATTATTTTAACACAGAATTATTTTAGGGTCTGAGAAACTTACTCTTAAGATACTTATATAAAATATCTGCAGAACCTTCCCCACGTCAGGTGATAAATCTTTGACCAACCGAATGGGCGCTGTTCCTCCTCCGTTTTATTTAAATTTATTTTTAAAAAATCATTCTCTAATTATGAACTAGAAAGAACAACTTTAGTACTTGCTATTAAAACAATAAACAATAGCCATGTACATACAAAGACAGTGATCATACCGATAACTTTAGATACTAAGCTACTAAACTTGGGGGATGAAGCCCTATGTTATTCTGCTGAAGTGTTTTAGAGAGAATCTAGCACTTCATTCTGTCAAAGGTGCCATATTTTTTTTTAAAGCACACTGGATATTTTAACAAACCGATTCTCTTCCTTTTATTGCAAAAAGACCCCCAAACAACAGCTGAGTCTGCAAACTTGTAGTGTTTCTTGTAGTGTTTTTTTTTCTCAGTTTCCACCTACTTATTTGATCAATGTTCCTCTATCTAGCCTATCTGATCTTCTTCTTTCGACTCTTTAAGCCTCAGTTCTCTCCCAGCTGATTTACTGGGTGATTTCCTCACCAGAAAAGCTTCCAGCCTGCCTCTCCTTCATTGGCTAATCACTGTCGAGGAACTCTTTATGCCCCTGTAGCTCTAAGCAGTCCCTCTTCTTTGGCAGTTAAAGAGACTTAATACTCTGGCTGCAGAGTGAAGCAAGGTGAAAATCTTCAATTTTTTCCCCCCTCTTACTTTTCTTTCAGTCAGGAGTTGCCTTTCTCTCTTGTTTTTTTATTTACTTATTCCCTTATCTTTTACACCAGAGTTCCTCAAGTGGTCAATACTGAACTCCAAGCATCAATGGAACTATACAAGGGGTCAATGTTGCTATTGTATTATTTGCTGTACTATTAGTTAAAGCAGATTTATTAAATGGTTCTCATATAATAAACATTTATGGATCAATGACCTGAAGAGTTTGGGGATCCCTGTCTTGGACTAAGTCTATCTAGTTTAACCGTTTCCTTTTTCTTCATCCTGCCTCCTGACTAAGTTTCTTGTTGTATTCCTGTCCCACAGCTCCTACCGACACGTTTAAACCTTTCTCAATTCTTTCAAGTTTCATTTTTGCCTCTCTGCTCCTTGGGATAGCTCTCTTATTTTTTTCCCAGAGGTTCCTAATTCTAAATGTTTTCACTGCCCCTCAGTTGCCTAACTGCAGTGGATTTATTTTTCTCTTCACCTCCGCCTGATTACTTTTTCCATGGAAGTGCTTATTCCCCTGATTCTAACTTGTTAAGGAACCAGATCCTGAGTACTCAGGCTTAAACTTAACTTTTATATTTCTTACAGCAAATTCCTTCCAGTTTGAACCAACCTGTTTTTCCTTTAATTATTTATGAAGACCTTACTACAGACTAATGCTTGCTGAGCTCAAATTTCAGCAAACACTGTATTTCTATGTGCATATGTTGAATGAGTATGAGTGTTCTGGGACATAGCTATTTAGATAGACAAATCAAGTGGTTACAGGTAGTCCTCGATCCATGACCACAATTGAGTTCAAAATTTCCATTGCTAAGCAAGAGAGTTGTTGTGAATTTCATCCCATTTTACAAGCTTTCTTGCCACAGTTGTTGCAGTTGTTTAGTTAGTGACATGGCTTCCCCATTGACTTTGCTTGTCAGAAAGTCGCAAAAGGTGAACATATAATCCCTGAACACTATGACCATCATAAATGCATGTCAGCTACTAAGTGTCTGAATTTTGATTATGTGACCATGGCAATGTTGCAATGGTTATCAGTGTGAAAAATGGTCATAAATTATTTTTCCATTCCCATTGTTAACTTTGAATGGTCACTAAATGAATGGCTGTAAGGCGAGGACTACCTGTCATTAGAATGATTTATTTAACAATTAATTTTAACCAATAATGATTCATTCAAATATTTATTTATTCTGTTGATTTGTTTCTGTTTCTAGTTTTTATTTTGGATTGTAGGGAATTTCAACAATTAAAATACATCTCTGTACCCAGATATCCATGTATGTAAATTTCACTAATGGTAATTAAATTAAGCTGAGTGAAAGAATATATAAATATTTGGGGATTGTTAGAGAACTAGGAATGAAATCATTGTATCTCATGTGCTTGGAAATCAGTAAAATCTATGGACATAAAAATGAAATCCAGGCAGAAAACTAACTACTCAGTAAAGAAAAATTATATTTTTTTAAAAAAAGATTGAAGGTCATAGCTTTTGTGCTATTTCAACTTTTTTTGTTATTCTTTTTCTTGTGTCTTTGAATGTTTGTTTAACTTGAGAACCATCCAGAGACACTGGGAATATAAATTTATAAATACATAAATAAACTCTGCTGCTAAAGGCAGATATAGAAACAATTAGAATAGATAATAAGCATTAGTTCAGTTGAAGGGACAACTGAGGCAATGCTCAGCAGCCAAGAAGCTGCAACAAACTGAAGCTCTTTAGCCCAAGCCAACAGAGGCAACCCAACAGAGAAATGTGTACTTTGGAAATGGAGCAGAAAAACATACCTTGGGGTCATTTTAAAGGCAAATGGCGGTTAACAGAAGGCAACATCATCTCTTTGTGCCCTCCAGAAATAGTTGTGTATTTTTTCTAGTGTTGGGGCAATCCAGCAGCATGGATTTAAAAACAAACAAACCCAAATCTAATTTCTGAAATATTTTTAGACTGAAATAGGAAAAATGCAGTTACTTGATCATTCAGCTCTTGTCGCTGGTTATCAGTAGTATATCAAAAGCTTCCACAGTACAACAAATATTTGAAAGGCTGAAAGATGTTCAGATGAATTATTGTTCAAAGTTGTTTTTTCTAGGAAACATTAGCAGAATGCTCTTTTTCTTCCCATTGTGGCGCCTTCAGAAAGTGGATTCTTTGAGCCTGCTCTGTGTCAGAGTTGTAGTTCAAATTTCTGAGTATCTCTGGACATGTACGTCATCAACCAGCTGAGTGGTGAGTTTTTGGATTTTAACACCTGCTAAAGGAGCAACTGTTTCCTTGGTTGAGTCAGCTTTTCAGTATTTGACTGGCATAAAGTAATGACCCATGCTGTCAGTTAGTTAAAAATAAGTTTTATAACAGTGCCTCAGTGGGTTAAAATATTGCGGAACACGTTTAGCAAAGGAGCAAAATATGGATGTAAACAACCAGCTTTCTTGTAAGACACATTCAGGAATAATGCACTCAGCATCCTTCCATCTTAAACTAACAAATAAAATTCATCTACATGTGACTCCATTTAGATATGTGCCTCATATGTGAATGTTTAAAAACAAAAAGAGAACACTTTTCTAGCTTTGTCCAAATGTTATTGTATATTGTTGTAAACAAATGCAAAAGGTCACAGCTGACTAAATTCCTATCAATTATGAACTTTTTAAAATGCACATTTAGTACAGATTTATGGTTTTTCTATGAGGTTTTTTTTTAAAAAAAAGAAAAGAAAAATGGTTTATACAGTTCACTTCCTGCCATAATCAAGGCCTTTCTAACCTGATATCTGAAGGTTCTGCTTCAGTGAATAATTCAGTAGGTTAGTGAAACTGTGGCCGCAAAGAAAGTGCTAATCTTAGATGGAAGCTGTGAGGGATATTAAGAAACAATTGCAAAAAGTGACATATTTAATAGAGAAAGATTACTCTGTGCTACATCTATTTAATTTGAAATGAATAAATTTTGCCAGTATTTTATGAGATGCAGTCTGCAAATTATGTGAAACTTCATAGTGTCAATGAAGTCTAAGGAAAAGAATAAAAGGTTTCCTGCTTCCCCCTCATCTCCACCATTTTATGAGCATTGTGATTTCTGACGACTTTTCAATCTTTTCAAAAGAATTTTCTATGGAAAAGAAGGACTATTCACTGCACAACCTGATTAATTTGAATTAAGAAGAAGAAGGGGTAGGAAAAGGTGATCGCACAAGAAAGATAAATAATAGGAGGCAATAAAAGGATCTTATATAATGAGACTTTTTGAAATGACTGAATTCCTCCTGGACTGTGGCTGAGTGGGGCTGGATAGATTCTGTCTTTCAAGGGAAATTTAGTTGATGTAGCCAAGACAAGCTTAAAGGTTTGAGGGAATATGAATGTGAAAAATGATGGGGACAAGCTTTGGATTTTAATCTATAAGAAGATTCTTAAAAGTAGCTCAGTTTTGGAAATAATTTATTTTGCTCTTCATGAATAAGCACAAATGGAGAAAATGATGCTAGTTCTGAAGAGGCAATTTTTTTAAAAAAAAAGTATTTTGGAGTATTATAGAATTAGAGAATTTTTTTTAAAAAATGGTGTACTGAACATTAAAAATAATAATATATGAGAGTTTTAGGATCAATTCTAAATGAGAAGGAAAATTGAATTGGAAGGAAGAAATTGATATATTAGGAGCTCAATTTCCAGTTATGCTTTATAATTAGACTGTGGGTAAATTACTGGCTTTTAGCTTCACAGTTTGCCTTTCAATAAAAATGGGCTTCTCCCGAAGCAGAAATTTTGTTTTTGAAGGAGAGGTTTGCTTAAACTTCAATTTTGCCCTCCAAATTTGGGCAAATTTTTCTCCAGTAATCTCGTCAGTTTTTCTATCATCATTTTGTGGTAGGGCAAAGCATACTCAAGTTTTTCTTATTTCACCTGTTATGTGTATGTATATATGTATATGAATGAATGAATCTGCCTATCTTGTCATGTTTCAGTACTAGTTTTGCCTATGAGGTTATCTCACTTTTTCACAAAACATTCAACACCAAAACAGAACTTATCAGCAATTTTCATCACAAGGAGCCTTGGGAGCTAATGTTAGTTCTGATTCTAAGAGATTACAAAACTCATAATTATAAACAAGTAAAATAAAGTTTCACTAAAATTAGAGGTATACCAAAAGCAACTGTGCTAAACACTACAGGGATGTTTCTTTGGAAGTTTAATGCCAATATTCTCCCAAATAGTCCTTCCAAGTTAACTCACTTTCAAATGACATCTGCTGAGCTGAACAATCTTATCAAAGAAAGGATTTTTTGCCATTGGTAGTAGAAATACAAAACCTTAGGTGACATTTTTAAATTATATAAAGTTAGAATATTTGTTTAAAGAAATGTAATATATTTAGATTCAGACAAATGGGCATGACTAAAGCATTATAACAATTTAATTGCCACATTTCATTAAGAATGGGTACGCCAGCCTATAACTATATTAGGTTGATACAATGAGTCTTGTATGTGGGACTGAATAAAAGTCATGTCTGTCTCATTACAATACAGCTTTAGAGGATCTGCTGGTTGTTCAGGTTTTCTGGAGGCACCAGCAGGCATACAGTATCTGCAAAGATAGTCAGTGGATTCAACATCGTGGACACAACTGGGTGATCAAAGTCCCGTTTCTTTTTAACATCTGCACACAGGTTTTAAATGTGTGGACATGCCTGTCATCTTGAAATAAGTTACCCCTGGCAAAAAAAGAAACACAATTTCCTGCCCATTCTTCTTCCAGTATGAGTGAAACTTATCACTGGTTCAGGTGAAGTGATTGTTTGTGAATGATAAATAAAAATATGTCTCCGGACCAGGGTAGTTTTTATTCCTCAATTTATATCCCTGTTTTTGCATCCATTCCCAATATTTCAATTATTTAAAGGAAAGTGCAGTAAAAATTGCATGTTCTTAGCTATGAATATATGTATGGAACTTATCTTTACATATCTTTGTATGTGTTTATTCTAAAATGTGTAGGTTGAACATATAGTAATCTAAACCATATTTCTGTGTTTAGATTTATATTCATGTTTTTCAGCTAAGAATTGTGTTGCAAAAGGTGGGTAATTTCAACACTAAAATGTAAGTCCAAGCCGGTTTACATCAAAAAAAAGAAAGAAAACTGGATCTTGCCTATTTTATGTCTAATGGTTATGTAGTTAGAAATTATAAGATGCAGAAATTAGAAAGCCTTCTAACTTAAATCTTGGTGCCCAATTAGTATAGTACAACATGCTCATGAAAGGTAAAATCTACCTCAAGTCAAGGTTCACGCCTGGTGATTTACATGTAGGCTACACTGTAGAACTGCTGTGTCACTACAATTTTTTTCAACTTCTCATTGCAGCCTACAGTCCTTTTCAATTATGAACTAAGTCTGAATCTCCTTGAGTCTCTCTCTCACTCATGCTCTCTCTCTCTCTTCTTTCTGTCTCTCTCCCTTTCCTTTCCTTTTCTTTCCTTTCCTTTCCTTTCCTTTCCTCTCTTTCTTTTCTCTACCTGCTCTAGGTGCAATCTACTCATAAAACCATTATTCATTTTGTCTATTTCAGCCACTGTATATATTAGCTACTTCCTTCCCTGGATGTCTTTGTCTCCAGTCACTTCTAACTGCTGTCAAATTTTAAACTTCTGCCATTAGAAGTTAGAACTTAGAAATATACAAAAACTATGGTATAAACTTAAAATAGCATAGTTGAAATATAACAGAAATGAACTGCTCAAAAAAAATATGAACATGCATTATGAACTGGCCCCTTTGCATCCTCAGCCCTTCTCTGCTTATATATCCTTAACATCACAAGCAAGCAGAGATTTTTTGCTAATTTCAACCATCCATGAATCTTTAGCTAGAAGTGAAATCAGACTCTTAAATAATACACAGTGTGTGTTTGGGAACAAAACTTCAGAACAAAGGCAGAACTCTTTGTGCACTACAGAATTAACTAGACTTGAAAAATTGTAAATTTAACAGAGACAGGATTTTTTTTTAAAAAAAATGATGATTTTTCTAGATTATTGTTAGACAAACTATGATCCCAGAACTGCTTGAAGCCCCATACCCTCTTTTCATGGCTCCCAACTGATTTCTGTTTCAGTTGTGCCATTTTGAGCAGCTGTAACAAATGCCTAAAACTGGTTTGAGAAATTAAGGTACTATTGTTGTATATATATATCTATATCTCCAGCACCAAAGGACCACCTGGCATTCATCCTAAGCGTGGCTCTTCATTCTTATTGTGCCACAAAGTACTACATCTTTTGATTCACATTCCTCCTTCCATTATGTTTTACATTCAGATTCACATGCAGTTGAATCTTTTTAAAGCTAATAGTAAAAATCTACGTGCACCTTGGGATGAATATATTATGTACAGAGTACCCATGACAATCACATTTTATGCTGTTTGCATGGCCTACACCAAGCTTATTGGTAAGGCACTTAGTTACAGCATGCAGTTCTCAGGTTTGTAAAGAGATTGCTGTTTTTCCCCCCTGTCATTTTCTATAGGACTTAGGTGAGCCTTGTGAGATTTTACACATATTTCAAATATACTTGCTGCTTTGAGTATGTCAACACAGCTTGGAGAAAAAAATCTGCTCCCTTCATTAAGTGCAAATGGACCAAAAGCAAAAAGAATAAAAATTGAAGATATGCTAAAATAGAAGAGTATCATCCCAAATTTTAACACATACACACCCTTGGCACAGTGTTTGATGGGAAGTTTGATAGTCTTAAACAATGCCCCCCAATTTATTACTTGAGCTGGGAAGAGGGTAGAAATGTTATGCAGCTTCTTACAGTGAACAACCAATGATAAAATTCTCCTGCTGTAATTCAGATGCCAGTTTTGGAATCATAATTTGAATCTCTGCCTTTTTAATTTCTCATCCAAGTGAAATAACCGTTCCATGTAGTTGATAACAAAACAAAAACCAGCTCTAAATTGATATCTGATGGAGAGCTGAATGTTTTCATCCAGTTCTTTGTTCCTTTTATATGTATTAATCTCACACACCTGTCTCCTGAAAAACAGCTATAAGCAACTATTCTGATTCTTTAAAATTTGTTCCAGTGCATTTTTGTCTAACCTTTTTTTAGTTGACTTGTTCTTATTAATTCATTTT
Source organism: Protobothrops mucrosquamatus (assembly GCF_001527695.2). Classification (NCBI taxonomy): domain Eukaryota; kingdom Metazoa; phylum Chordata; class Lepidosauria; order Squamata; family Viperidae; genus Protobothrops; species Protobothrops mucrosquamatus. The sequence continues at coordinate 301,388 of NW_015386510.1, read as the reverse complement.
TATACGATTCTGATATTTTCTGTGAAAATGTACCTCAAAACAACTCAGGATTAGAGATGTAAATGAATTCTGACACAATTTCATTAGGAGCTGATTTCAAAGCAGCAATTGAAGAAGTAGGTACATTATAGTACTAAAAGTTACATTCCAACAGCTCTAGTTACATTTTGTTCTTTTGTGTAGGTGATTGTTTTCGTTTACATTAAGCTATTTGGATTTTAAAACTTACATTAGGATGTCAAAGAATAATATCAAGGTTTTTTAAAGAAAAGCGCTTAAGGTATTTACATTAACAGTATATAATGTAACATAGTGGCAAAATGAATACAATGCTTCCATTTGTTGAGAATGTAAAGGGATATAAAATGTAAAGGGATATATTATTTTCCTTTAAACTGTAGAAAGTTTTGCTGGACTAGATGTTGCAAATGGTGCCCAAATATAAGGATCACTTATGCTCACTTGGAATTATTATTCACTTATATTTTAGAGTCATGTGTCAGATTTGTTAGAATGTGTAGTATTTAGTGTTATATTTTGAGAGAAGGTATGTGAGAGACATTTGTTTATTATAGAAAAGAGGGTGAGCTGGGAGAAAATGGATTGGGCTATCCAGGATGCTGGAAAAGGAAAGAGTGAAAGATTTTGGCTGAAATCTAGAGACAACTGAGCACAAAACTGCCATTGGGTATTTAAATGGATGGCAAAAAATGAGGTTGGACCAAATAAGAGAATTAGAAGAAAGAATGGATGCTTGACAGCTGATTTTTTTTTTAGCAAACAGTTTGGTAGAAGCTCCCATTCCGAAGTGAAAAAAATAGAGAAAGGAGGCCCTTAGTCGCTTCATTGGGTTTTAAAGACATTAATTTCCAGGGGGAAGTAATAAATATTTAACAATTTGATGCAGTTCTCACTGTATTGGTTTCTGCCCCGAGAAAAGATTGCTGGGGGTCTTCAGCTCATTGCTTACTCTTGGAGACTTAGGACAACAGGATGAAAATGTGTAGCAAAATTTGATTTCAAGCCCTTCAAAAGCCTAAATGCCAAAGCAGCGGAAGGCGATTAATAATAGCTCTTTATGACAGTGAACATATTCATTGCCCTGATAGTGGCTGGTCTCCATGATAACTGTGGGCAGGTAGAAAAGTTATCTCAACTCTAATTCTGGTCATCTGTATTATGCATTATATCTAGGTTTCATCATATAGCAAACTGCAACTTTATAGTGATCATACTAGTTCCTGGTCAATGTACTCATTACTGCCATTACCACAAGAACAAAGCATCTATTTGGATGGTCTATTCTAAGTGCATGATGAATTAAAATGGTCTCCTGTTGGTGCTTGGGGAATGACCTAATTGGAAATTCTGCCATCAGACTAGTTGTTCTCTGATATTTGGAGATAGTCACAGCGTTGGATGAAGTTGTTTGTGAGACATCTCTTACTGATTGCTAATTCTGAGAAATACTTTGGTTCTCCCAGGAAGTCTTGGAAGTGAAGTGAGTGAAAAAACACTAGAGAGCCCGTGCCTTTTAAAATCAACTATATTTACATATGAGAGCAAAAATTGGAAGTAGAATAGAAAGTGTATTGACATTTTTTGAATGTTGATGTTTGAATACTTTTAAGAACACTGTTGATAACCACAAACAAACAAACAAACAAACAAACAAACAAAGAGATCTTCAAACAAATCAACCCAGAATTTTCACTGGAGACACAAATGACATGGCTCAAAAATTTTGGACACATTATGCAAAGATCGCTAGCTCTCTGAAAAAAATCTGTAATGCCATGAAAGAGAAGAAGCAGCAAAGTGGATGAACTTAGTTATAGCAAAAGATCATTTTTTAAATATGCATTATTATTACGGTACTATAATAAAGAAGGTTGATAAACACATAAAGCTATACACTCACACACAAAATGTACATAAGCAATAGCTTCTAGTATAAATAAGCTCAGATAGCAGTATCTATAAGATTTATTGCTTTCATCAAAATGACAAAAGCAACATTGATGCAAAAGCAACATACAAAAAAAGAAAGCAGAATCAGATAAGTAACAAGAAATGCACTAGTGAGATGAAGTTATGATTTTCCAACTTCATAAATGATTAAAAATACCTAAATTTCTCAAAACTTCCTATTGTGCATATATTAGAATGTTATTATTCTATTATATTAGAACAAATATACTATGGATCATACAGCAAAAATATAAAATTATGAATTGCAATGAATTATTTTAAGAGATACAAAAATGGTGGGAAAGGTTGCTATTAACATACGGAAAAAGAAAAAAGAAATAAAAATATGAAAAGACTAAGAATCATCATTAAAAACTAATTGCTTACAAATCATCTCTTCCCTCCTCATGGTTGACTGAAATCAATATATTAAGAATATTCCTATTTGAACCCTTTCATCTATTTCAATTTTTCTTTTCCTCTAGAAGATATATTCTAAATTCCTAAGTTTGCCTTGTGGTTTAATATATGATACATAAAAAGCCATTCTTACTTGAATTTATTGTGAATATATACCATTAATAAGTTTGATTTCTACTTTTTGAGAAAGTGTCTCTGTCAAGCGTGGGGAAATCAGGCAGTCCAGGCAATTCAGATTAATATAAAAGTTTGCTGCATGCTTATGCTGGCTGCAAGAATCTGATAAAAGCAAACGGTCAAATGGTCAAAGCAAATAGGTGGTAGATAAGAGTCAATGCAATTCAAGGTGGGCTGGACTTAGATCTCTTGTGGACACAAAGGGACTTGAGACTGAAAACACATTTGACCCTTCCTCCCTCGGGCTCAGCCTGGTCATCTCCTGCAGGTTCTTTTCCAATTTGTGCCAAATTTATCCTTGCAGACATCATTATAGATCTGAATAAATTTCTTTCTAATACTTTTGAGAGTTTGTTTTTATTTAAAAAAATTCTGGGTGAGTTGGGCTGAGATGTTATTTGTTACATAGCCACCATATATAATAAAATGTTCCTTCTTTATCATTACATTTTATATTATATGATTTCTCCAGTGCTTTTTTTCTAAAAAAAAAAAAAAAAAAAAAGGTGCCTGAACACACACACATCATACAACCCACCTACAAGGTTCCATTCAAAAAAGGTGCCGGAACTCCGTTCTGGGCATTCTATGAGAAAAAAAGGCCCTGGATTTCTCTATTTTTAAAATTATTAATGAAGCTATGTACCATCTCTGAAACATTTTGTATCAATTTTTTTTTGTTTTGGTTACAACTTGGAATGAAAGTTTTTGATTTTTTTTCCATAATTCTTTCCATTGTTATTTCTTGAATGTTTTACATCTGCTTTATCATACATATTTATCATACATATTTTAGCATATTTGTCTCCATATCATATTTTCATAACAATTTATATGTTTTCTAATAGATTAACTTGATTTTGTATGAGTATTTCAAATTGTCTCATCATTCTTAAAATCCATCCTTTTCTCCAAGATCACATTTTAGTCTTCTGTTAATGTGTAAATATATAAATTATGAAAGATTACCATAGTTGCATAATTCTTGCTGTATCTTTAATCTGAATGCACCATACATGCACCATACATGCATATGTGTTTTCACTTTTGTTGCTGTTACTATCCCAAGTAGAAAGTGTTTGAATGCAAGGCTAATGGTGAGATTGCTGGATTGATTATTTAAGGAATTCCATATTTTTTTAATCAAAGTTATAATGTATCCTTTTATATTTGTGTCTTCTTTTGTTTCCTTACATAATCAAATCCAGCATTTTTTTAATACTGGCATAGTACTAACTAGCATTTTTATCCATTCTGTTATTCGTGATAAGTAACTTGTATAGTAATATAATTTAAAACTTGGGAAAGCATTTTTACCTGTGTTTTGAGTTGGGTAAAATTTTAAATTTTAGTCTAGGCGGTTTCCCACTCCCACCTCAGGATTTTCTTAAACATGGTATATAAAATATGCCAAATGGATAATTCACAGATAAACACTAAACTATAAACCATATTTGCAAATCAAAATATATTGTAAAGTAAATCTTACTCCGATGTATGTATCTAAGTATTATATAATTCACTGGCTCCTGGGTTTACCAGCAGCTCTTTCTGATATTGACTACTGGGGGTAAAAATACCATAATGATTGCAAAAAATCAATGTGAATCACCATTTATCTTCTCTTTTTAAATCACAGAAATATGTTTCAGAAACTGTGTGCATATAGGTATATAAATAAGGCATTTAAAAGAATTTCAACTGATTTTTTTATTTTTTTGTTGGTATAGTTGTTCTGAATAACCTCATCTACAGCAGGGCTTTTCAACCTTTTCAGCCATTGTACCACTTTTAGGATATGGCAATATCCGAGTACCACCAGTCGCCTAGCAAGGTGTCAAAAACTTGAAAACCAAAAAAAAAGGGGAAAAAGTGATAAAGTACAGGTAGTCCTCGACTTACAACAGTTCGCTTAGTGACTGTTCAAAATTACAATGGCACTGAAAAAAGTGCCCCCCAAGCCACAGCCAAGCAAGACACCTGCCTGCCCACCTGGCGCTCTTCCTCCTGTCTGAGTTTTCATTGTTGTGAGCATTTCTGTTGAGGATTGGCAGAGGGGGTGGGGTGGGGGGGTGTCTGGTGTTTATTCCCGTCTGCTGGGTGGTTGCAGCAGGTTTTGGTCGCTTCACATGGCCCTGTGACACTGTGACCATCATAAATATGAATCAGTTGCCAAGCATCTGAATGTAAATCACAAGACCCTGGAGATGCTGCAATATTCCAGCTGATCGGCGCTTCTTCTGGGCTCAGCTTCCGCTGAGCCCTGACAGCCCTGCAGCTCCAGCCATCTCTCACTCAGGCTTGTGCGGTGCTGCCACCAGTTCAGCTCATTCCCCTCCCCCGCTATCACTTTTCTAGGATGGTCGCGTACCACCTGCCAGGTGCAAATGTACCACAGGTGGTACCCATACCACTGGTTGAAAAGCCCTGATCTACAGTACTTCAAGTTGAGCTATATCCAAAGTAGAGACAATGCACTGTTCAACAAATAACAATAACAATAACAATAACAATAACAACAACAACAACAACAACAACAACAACAATAATAATAATAATAATAATAATAATAATAATAATAGAAGGGAACTTGGAGGTTATCTAGTCCATCCCCTGCTCAGGCAGGAAATCCTATACCATTTGAGACAAAAGGTTGTCCAGTCTCTTCTTAAAAACTTCCAGTGTTGGACCATACACAGCTTCTGGAGGCAGGTTGTTCCACTGATTAATTGTTCTAACTGTCAGGAAATTTCTCCTTAGTTCTAGGTTGCTTCTCTCTTTGGTTAGTTTCCATCCATTGCTTCTTGTCCTGCCTTCAGGTGCTTTGAAGAATAGTTTGACTCCCTCTTCTTTGTGGCAACCCCTGAGATATTGGAACAAAACTATCAGGTCACCCCTCCTCCTTCTCTTCATTAAACTAGACATACCCAATTCCAGCAACCATTCCTTATATGTTTTAGCAAAACATGAACAAAAAAACTACATAAGGTATATCAATCTCTAGTCTACTAAATAATGTGGCCTGCTGATGACAATAGAGCTCCCTGCCCAGGCATATTAAAGTATGGGGAATATAGCTATTTAGAACAATCAAACCTAAACCTTTGAGATATCTATACCTCTTAGATTGCTGTTGAATCTCAGGCAGAATGGCAAAGTGCTTTTCATTGAGAGTAAAGCTTCACAGACAAACGATCTAAGATGTTAACAGGTGGAACAAACAGCCTTAGAATTGAAAATGAAGATATCAAAGTGGTAGATAGCTTCTGCCTTTTAGGATCAATCATCAACAGTAAAATAACAAGCAGTCAAGAAATATACTTTAGATTAGTACTCAGTAGAACAGCCATGAAGACTTTGGAAAAGATATTCAAATAGTGTGATGTGTCAATACCTGCAAAGATCAGAACTGTGCAAGTCACAGTATTCTTTGTGACACTCTATGGAATTGAAAGCTGGATTTTGAAGAAGCAGAATAGGAACAGTAAGTATGCTTTTGAACTATGGTGTTGAAAAAGACTCCTGAGAATATCATGAACAGCCAACCAAAAAAAACAAACCAATGGATCATTGAAGAAATCAATCCAGATTTGTCACATGAGACGCAAATGACTGAGCTCAAATTATTCTATTTCAAATACATTATGTAAAGCTCTCAGGAAAAGGCTCTAAAGCTGGGAAAAGTAGGAGGGAAAAGAAGAGGATGACCACCAGCAAGATACAGGAACTCAGTTACAAAGGGAATCTAATGATATATAGGAATAACCTTGGGAGATTGGAAAGGGGGAGAGATTCTGCCTAAGGAAGGATCAGATAAGAGAATAAGCCTGCAACTCCGTAAAAGGAGAGAAGGAAATTCGAAAAGGATCTTCCCTAATTTATCAAGTTCAGGAGATTTGCAAGAGAGCCAGTTTGGTCTAGTGGTTAAAGCACCAGGCTAGGAACTGGGAGACCATGACTTCTAGTCCTGTTTTAGGCATGAAAGCCAGCTGGGAGGCTCTGGTCCAGTCATTCTCTCTCAATCCAACCCACCTCACAGAGTTGTTGTTATGGGGGGGGGGGAAGAGGAGGAAGATGTATTAGGTATATTGACCATCCTGAGTTATTCATTTAAAAAAAGCTGATAGATAGATAGATAGATAGATAGATAGATAGATAGATAGATAGATGGATGGATGGATGGATGGATGGATGGATGGATGGATGGATGGATGGATGGATGGATGGATGGATGGATGGATGGATGGATGGATGGATGGATGGATGGATGGATGGATGGATGGATGGATAGATAGATAGATAGATAGATAGATAGATAGATAGATAGATAGATAGATAGATAGATAGATAGATAGATTTGTTCTTTCAGATGTGCAAGATTCTGTTAATGTAGCCTTACAATAAAGCAGAATTAGCTTATCTGGTTCTGTTCCCTGTCTGGTCTACCTGGGAAGGCTGATAAGTAATGAGTGCATTGTTGGGAGACTTGAAAGAACAGGTCACAGTCTTGGAAAAAATCTTATCTATGTGGTTGCTAAGAATCTAGGATGATTTAATCGCACATAATCAACCAATCAATACAACTAAATTCAAAGAACCTAGTATGCATGGCTTTATGATCTATCATCTATCTATATCTATATATCTATATCTATATGTCTATGTCTATGTCTATGTCTATGTCTATGTCTATGTCTATGTCTATGTCTATGTCTGGCTATCTATCTATCTATCTATCTATCTATCTATTTATCATATTTAAGAACTACCCATCTCCCTGACAGAGGGACCCGGAGGGGGATGTGCAATAAAATATTAAAGTATAAAAACAGTATGTAAAATTTAAAGAGGCAAGGAATGTTTAAAGGCGAGGGTGCTAACCAGCCCCACATCTATATGATCATCTGTGCACCCCAAGCAAGGGTGCAGTGCCATATTTTTACTCTTTACAGGATGCCAAAAGAGTGGGGGCTATCTCACCTCCAAGGGGAGAATGTCCCAAAGTCCTGGGGAAATGGCAGAGAAGGCCGTTAGGAAGTTTCTCCTTAATTCCAGGTTGCTTCTCTCCTTGATTAGTTTCCATCCATTGTTTCTTGTCTGGTCTTCTTGCTTTCAAAAATAGATTGACCCCCTCTTCTTTCTGGCAGCCCTCAAATACTGGAATACTGCTATCATGTTACCCCTATTTCTTCTTTTCTCTAGACGATCCCTACCCAATTCCTGCAACCGTTCTTCTTATGTTTTAGACTCCAGGCCTTTAACCATCTTAGTTGCTCTTTTCTGCACTTTTTCCAAAGTCTCAACATCTCTTTTTTTGTAATGTGGTGACCAAAATTGGATGCAGTATTCCAGGTGTGGTTTTACTAAGGATTTATAAAGTGGTACTAATACTTCACGTGATTTTGATCCTATGCCTCTGTTTATACAACCAAGGATTATATTAGCTTTTTTAAAGCTATTTATTGATTAAGTCTCCAATCAGTTTAAAGATGATTCTGTTAGGAAAAAAAATGGGGGTAATTTTGGGATGGTTCATTATGGCAATGTTGCTGTTTTACTGCCAACTCTTTCTCCCTTTTCTACATCATGCATTTTTTTATCTGTAGGCTGAAATGCAACCATCTGGGAATAATTTTACTATGTACTGAGCAGTTGATCTAAAATGCCTCTAAGAAAGCAGTGGTTTCTGAAATTTATTTCTAGAGCAAACTGAAATCAGTAATGTACTGAACCTCCCAAAGAGACATCAAACTAATTCTCGATCTTATCCAGGACAGCAATTAAGAGATGTAATATTTAAAATAACAATATTCATTCAGCTATTCTTATCTAATAATAGGTCAATCTTCCCTAATGATGCCCTCCAGAAGAATTGGAATGTAATTCCTGCCATTGTGGCTGGTGAATCAAATAGTCATGCTGTTTGTTAAAAGCTAACACATTTAGGTAGGGACCAAATTGGGGGACGGGAGCAGTACACTAAATCAGAGATGTCGATTGAGAATCAGGTAACTCAAAAATACCATAGTGTCCTCTTAGATTTATTTCTGGGACATATATTTGTATCTATTTATGGAATGTTTTGTATTTGCTGAGAGACATCTGTAAAGATGTATTTTTCTATGATTCTCCAAATAAATGTGAATGAAGAAAGTGGTAAAAAGTGCTTTTGAATTCAAAGCTTTCCATTTTTATCCATATCTGTCTTTGAATACAGTGGTCAGGAATGCTAATTAATCTTGATTTCCTGCTAATTAATACAATAGTAAAATAGAATAGTGAACCCTCTCACTATTACTTGTTAAAATGAAAACAAACAAAATATGAAGAATAAGGTGCTATGCTAATCAGTAAGTCAACAGTCAAAATGCAATGTTTTTCATTCGGCTAACATAGGCAGACTTTCCTCATGATTTATAAAAAGGGAAAAGGGAAATCGAAGTAATCACCTTGTACCTGTGGTCATCATTACTATATCCATTTTATACCTGATATTGTTGATATTATTTTACCTACTTTATTCATTTACTTGGATTCATTATTCCTCTCTTTTTCTCTTTTGGATACTGAATGAATTAGCAGATCATAGGAAATCCATCAGTCTCTCCATTTTAGTGTAGATCTTAAGCATGTCTGGAATTATTATTTAAATCCAGGCAGAAGGTTTACATTGAAAATCATATCTCTTGTTGGTGATGACATGTATTCATATATGTGCATGCACACACACGGATCCTTTCTTAAAGACACCATGGAATCACTGGTGGGAGAGGAGGGAGGAGAAACATTATTCTCAACTGCCCAAATGGCAGATTTAGAAGCAAATTTAAAACTCTGGTTAACAAGACATTCAATGAAGGCTGATCAGCCTTTATAAAATACAAATTAACAGGAGTGTATCTGAATTGTTAAAATGAACATTGCCTTTCAAATTGGTTCATGACCATTTCGAGTTATTATCATAAATAGAAGAAACCTATTGTTGCAGCTCCACCTAGTGGGTATCCGCCTTGATAGCAACAGAAAAGAAAACACTGAAGTGCAAGGTAACGAGCTGATATCTATGAAGCAGGAGCCAACATTATTTAGGCAGTGAGGAGAAAAAAATAACACAGCAATAAAAAAAACTCATTCATAGTTGCTAAAGGAAATGTCTATTCATATTCAATGTGCTAGTTTCATTTTCCATGTTCTTATTACCCTAAAAATTGACTTGCCTTTTAGATTCTGGTACTTTAAGAATGGATTTAATATGAGTGGTGGGGTGATATTTAAATCAGTAGTTCTTCCAGATTTTATAAAATGGACTATAAACAACATTAAGATTATGTGCATTTCAATAATGAAGTAATTTTTTGCTGAGTTCAGAAGAGACATTCAACTCTTAGCTCCCTTTTTCTCTGCAGCAACTAGGTATTTCTCTAATCACTATTATCAAAAAATGGTTGTCCTCAGCATCCTGTGATAGGGGAAAAAATCATACTTGTACCCAGAAGTCATCTTTGAATGCCCTGCTTCAAGTGTCAGAATAACAGAATAACAGAGTTGGAAGGGAACTTGGAGGTCTTCTAGTCCAACCCCCTGTTCAAGCATGAAACCTTATAACCTTTCAGACAAATGGCTGTCCAATCTCTTCTTAAAAACCTCCAGTATTGGAACACCCACAACTTCTGGAATCAAGCCGTTCCACTGATTAATTGTTCTAACTGTCAGGAAATTTCTCCTTAGTTCTAGGCTGGTTCTATCCTTGATTAGTTTCTATCCGTTGCTTCTTATCCTGCCTTCAGCTGCTTTGGGAAATAGTTGACCTCTTCTTATTGGCAGCCCCTTAAATATTGGAACACTGCTAACATGTCAACCCTATGCCTTCTTTTCATTAAACTAGACATACCCAGTTCCCGTAACCGTTCTTCATATATTTTAGCTTCCAGCCCTCTAATAATCTTTGTTTCTCTTTTCTGCACTCTTTCCAGAGTCTCAATATCTTTTTTATAATATTGTGATCAAAACTGGATGCAGTATTCTAAGTGTGGTCTTACTAAGGCTTTATAAAGCGTTACGAGTACTTCACATGATCTTGATTCAATGCCTATGTTAATGCAGCCTAGGATTGCATTTGATTGCTGACCGAAGTGTGGATATCTTGGGATGGATTCTTTTTAATAGAAGTGTCCTCTTTCCACCCAGAAGTGGAAGTGTTCCACAATACTCCCCTTACTGTTTTTGATACCAAAGTATTTTATTCTCCCGTGATTAATTATTTTCATCAATTGCTTTAATTGTAAAGCAGTGTGTTAAATTTATTTTTTATTACATATACATTTAAAACATAGAGCTGTTTTAAATAAATAAGAGTATGCACAATAAAATTAGTATACTCTGAAAACAAACAAATACTTAAATGAATTCCATTCCCAAATCGTAGGGGGGGAATGAAAAACCTACTGTGATTTCTTTATATATATATATTTTGTCCTATTCATTATGGCTTTAAGGTATCAGGGCACAGCTATCAAATGTAACTCATTTGTATTCTAGTATGATTAACCAGCCAGTTTGCTTCAGTGGTTAAGGCACCAGGCTAGAAAGTGGGAGACTCTGAGTTCAACTCTCATCTTCGCCATGAAGGCCAGCTGGGTGATTTTGAACCAGCCACTCTGTCAGCCCAGCTCACCTCACAGGCTTTTTGCTGTGGGGGGAATATAGAAGAAAGAGGGTGTGTTGAATATGTTCACCACTTTGAATACTTTACAGATACTGTTTGTATAAATAAAGTTTCATATTTAACTATAGATAGGGAAGTGATCAAAATTTAAATTACAGGTGGTCCTCAAGTTACCATTATTCATTCAGCAACCGTTCAAAAGTATGACACCACTGAAAAGTGGGGCTTAGGACAAGTCTTTGAAGTTGCAGTTGTTTCAGAGTCCATGTGGTCAGTGACTGGGTGCTCAAGTGCCCAGCTCAGGATTATAACATTGCAGTGAGTCACAGATATGTGATCACCATTTGCAACCTTCCCTGTCAGTTTGCTATAAGAAAAATCCATAAGGAAACCAACAGAAAAGATTGCAGGAATCTCAAATTCCGTAGCAACCAGGTAGCATAGCAGAACCTGCCACAATGCCTGTACTCTTTGATAAGTAAAAATAACTCTCAATTTGAATTTTAACAACATTTCCAATGCTCCATTATTAGACTATCAGCATAGTTATTTTTGGGAAATTCTTCCATCTTAAAACTACTACCTGTCACAACACAGACTAAATATTGAGGTCCCAGCTCCTTTTCTGACATCCATAGGTTCCATACTGTTCATTATTGAAGAAGTAGGATCAGAGATAAATTGCAGTGCCAAATACGACTTTGTTACATCATCCTTGCATACCAACCCATCCCATTTTTAAAGCACTCTCAGTGCATATTTTTTCTCCGTTCTATCCCCAAAAGTTCCTTGCTCAAGAGATACAGAGTGCAGCCATACATCTGTTTGGAATGAAAGATAGGAGACAAATGTAAACAGGTGATAGATAGATAGTGTGACAAGGAACATGATTCTTTGACAAAACTAGAATCTTGCATTTTCTTCAATCTATGATGCATTTGTGTTCCTTGTCATCCTGTGCCATGCACGTATCTCAGGTCTTTCCATGAAAGCAAGTTTTTTTCCATGGTGCAAGCCTTTGCCTATATCTGGTAGGTAATACATTATAATATGGCTCATTTATGTTATACCACCAGTTGTGGTTTAACTGTATGAATGATCTAGGCTAGGGCTTTTCAACCAGTGGTACGTGTACCACCGGTGGTACTTTGGCACCTGGCAGGTGGTATGTGACCGTCCTAGAGAAGTGATAGCAGGGGGGAGAGGAATGAGATGAAGTGGTTGCAGCACCGCACAAGCCTGAGGGAGAGACAGCTAGCCGCTACAGGGCTGTTGGGGATTGGCAGAAGCCCCAGGATCAATGCTGGGCTCCAGTTGATCGGCGCTTTTGGAAGCTGGAGGTGCTCTGAAGAGAAAAGGAGAAGGAGGGGGGAGAGAGGAGAGGATATAAAAGAAGATTTTGGTGGGAAAAGACCAGCGAGGGGCTGCCCCTGCCCCACGCCCTGGGCGTTTGAAGAGGAGGTGGTGAGCACCCGGCATCCCTGATGATCATCCTTGCTGACCACTGAGAAAGAAAAAAGGCAAGAGAAGTGCTTTCCTCCAGGATACCACACTCACGTGCTCGCGGCCTTCTTTGTGCACCCCCAGGGGGTGGGGCAGAGATGGTGGGAGGGCCTTGCTGGATCCAGGGCTGCCCTGTGGATCTAAGGCTGAGCGCATTTCAGATTTGATGGCCCCCACCAGTAGATCAGCACCACACCTGCTCGCTGACCTAGCCTCACAGTGACCAGGCTTCCCTTTCACTGGAACCGCTCCTGCCTGCATGGGATAGTGACGGCCAGCAGCAGCATGGCCACTGGCAAGCGCTGGCAATCTTTCCCCTTTCTGTCATCCCTTCCTGAGTGCAGAGGAAGGAAAGAGATGAGAATGAGAAGAAGGGAGGAAGGAAGGAAGGAAGGAAGGAAGGAAGGAAGGAAGGAAGGAAGGAAGGAAGGAAGGAAGGAAGGAAGGAAGGAAGGAACATTATAATGAGAGGGAGGGAGGGTCTGAGGAAAGTCCTGCCTGAGCACTTGGCCATGACCAGCCCTGCTGCCTTTTTGCCATCCCCCTTTCCCTTCCTCCTGACTCTCCTGGTGGTCTCTTATCCTATAGCTGAGGATGCTTTGGTTACAAAGCCAGGTCTCCTCGCATGGAGAGGGAGTGGGCCTCCCTCTGACCCAAACATTTTGTCCTCCCGCACACACCATGAGCAACTTGGCTAAGGAGAGTGAGCCAAGCAGCAGCAGCCTCGAGGAGAAGGTAAGTGCAGCCGGGTGCCCCCTTGGGGAATGCTGGGCTGAACTGGATGCTTGCACCACCTCTGTGTGGCCTGAGAGCAAAGGAACTGCCACTAAAGAAATTAAAACTGGTACTTTTTTCCTTTTTTTACGGTTTGTAACATTTTATTTGATTATGGAATAAAATACAAAAATACAAAAGCAAATAGTAGGACACAGTGGGGAGAAAAAAGGGGGGAAGTGAGGGGGAGAAGGGGAAAAGAAAAGGCATTGACTTCCAACTTCCTCTGTTGCAGTAGAATGAAGCCTTAACATTGAACCTCAACTTTTTATTTTTCCATAATAGTATAAACTAGCCATTTCTATAACAACAAATGAATCTAACCAGTAAAACCCAAAATCCCGCCCCTTTTTTTCCAGTCAAGTTTTTGACACCTTGCTGAGCACTGGTGGTACTCAAATATTGTCATGTCCTAAAAGTGAAAAGGTTGAAAAGGCTATGTGTATTAGTCAACAAAGCATGTTTTTAAAATCAAAATTTGATATTTTGTGTAAACTAAATCATAGGCAAGAATTAAGATGACTAGGTTTCAATTTGCCAGCAGAATTAACATTCAAATTAGCTAACAGTAATATATAATACAGCATAATGTTTTCTTTTTGTGTTTTGAATAGCTTGTCCATATGCTCTGAATATGAAGGATACTCTTCATCACACAGCATGGGGTTCTCTCTTCCATGACTTATGTTCTGGATATATCATATAGAGCAGGGGTGTCAAACTGCCGGCCCACAGGCCGGATGCGTCATCTGGAAGCCACGCCCACCCCTTTGCCGGCAATGGCAAAACCGTCCCGATACATTGCACGATGTCATGTGATGTCACGAGTTTGACATGTCTGATATATAGTGTTGTGCTCAGTTGGCAGGTCATTCCCTTTATCAGTATAACAGATGGGATTCAGGAGATGATTACTACACTTTAATTTTTTAAAAATGTTTGACCTAAAGTATACCATTGTTGAGGTTAAACTTTTATTTATTAGACTAACAGAAAATATTAAAAATATTTAGAAATTAAGTTTCATTAGTATAAATCAACCTACAAAATGAGTGCTTTTTACTCTGTATTCTATGAACAGCTAGAAAAAGCATACCTATTTTAAAGAGAGAGAAAAGTAAAAAAAAAAAATTAAACTCCTGGTCAAATTTAATTTCTAGCGACTACAAGGACAGAACCATCAACTTTCTTGGCAATAGTGAAGAAATAACTAGGCCTGATTAGTTTACCTTCCAGACCAACAATATAACTAATTATTTTTTGCTAATATGTTACATCATATGAATTGTGTTCTTCTTGCATACTTGAGAATATTGACACGAAATGCTACAAAGCATAAAACCATGCCATGCAATTAGGATGGTAAGCCTAAAGTCAAAGGGAAAGAAATATGAACAACAAATAACTACTAAGCTTTGACGATTCAAGGGTTAAAGGATTGGGATGGAGGCTCAGACGTGTAAAATCTACCTAAACAGCACATGTATATAAAATTATAATTTGTGCTCTGTCAAGACTCATTCTCATTGGCCCCAGGAAGATTGCATAGGATAATTTTTGTTGTTGCAGAGTGAATGCTTGCGTGTGTTATTACAGGGAACCAGCAGTTTAATGTATATTTCTTTGAAAAATTCATTTCACTATTGCAAAATGTAATCTCAAAACTGATGACAAATTGGCAAGATTTGGCAGTTGTCTGCTAAATGTGATAGGGGCAGGGGGTACCTCAATGGCCAGAAAGAAAACATAGGAGATTCTACCCAATCTATTGGACTAATGCTACCCAGTTCTGCCCTGGGCATTTCAATCAATTCAATTCATATCATCACTAGCCTTATTTCCTTGAATTAGCTTGGAGAATAGACTCCATACTTGTCCCATTAATTTTACCTAACCAACTCAGTCAAATAATATTTTGAGTATCTATATTCAGATAGTAGCAGATAACTTCCACTGCAGGGATGATGTCAAAAAGTCAAGATGTGAAGTACAATGGTGCAATAGAAGATCTGCCTGTTTTTTATGTACGTCATACTATTGCAGTCCCCATTATAACATTTTTTTAAAATCATACCCTATGGGCAACCTTGTATGACCTGAAGGAAAAATAGGCTGACAGTAGGAAAAGGCAACCTGAATAAGAGAAAGAAGATTATCACTTCTATTACATTGTCTTTATACATAATGTAATTCCTCAGTATGATTTTGTTAAACTATACTTCTACGCTAAGATATTAAAATGCAGAATATTAAACTTGAATTAGGGATACTCAAACCTTTCTTCATGTTTATCAATTAACTATCACTGCCTAGCTTTCTTTGTAGAAATATTACAAAGATAAAATTTGCAAGAATGCATAAGGGAAGGTCATGATACAAATATCATAAACAAATAATATACTGTCTAAATTAATCCCTTTCTATTTTTGTTGGAAAGGTTTAACCAGGTTCTTAACAATCTCCTGGAATTTAAAGTACCTTAAAAATGCTTATTACAGAACTGGGTTGTGCCATAATATTAAAGCCATTAAAGTATAAAGAAAAAAAGTTATACAATATATGCACTTGTCTAATAGATTTCAACTGCCATTGAGATAAAGCAATAAATTATTCTACATTTGCTCACATACAGTCCATCTGTCAAAAATATTTCTAGAAATCAGCAAATCCATAGTTTTCAGTTTGAAAACTGCTATTTTTCCATTGTCTTATTTTTCCTGAAAGAAGAAAAAAATCCCAAGTATAAATAGTGCATTTGCTGTTGTCTTTTTACTAAAGCTTTTAAATTTAAGAAATAATAGATGCCTGTCTAGACAACCCTAAAATTGTTTTAGTTACTGATGTATGGATGACTGATAAATGTCATCTTTTTCTGCCTGCAGTGCATTTTGCATCCAGTCTACTGACATTCATGTATAGCTGACCTGATTCTGCATTTTTTGTTTGCATGAAGCATTTAGAATTTTACTACTGTATGATGAAACTTCAAGATACAATGTGCAAAAAGAAATGCTTTATGTCTTCTTCGCTTTTCTTTTTTTCTCTTTCTTCTTTTGTTTGTTTCCTTGACTATTTCATGAAAAGACTCCATTAATGAAAAAGGTTGCATAACATTCCAGGTGGAATAGCAATTACTTCCTCAGATTTATGTGGCCCAGCTAAAAGGAAATGGGAAAGCATGGAATTAATGAACTACTTTCATTGAAACAGGTTTGCTTTTGAATGCAATCCAAATGTGCTTATTGTTTGCTACTTAGCACTATGAAATCTATTATAAAAAGCTGTAAAAGAAGTCATATTTCTATCATGAGTTAGAGAATGGAGTTCAAAAACACGTTTATGACTGAGATTCTGAATTCATAGCTAGATTTGGAGCTCTTGTTGCCAGCATGTCTGACTCTGCAAACATATGGAGACTATTTCTCATTCTACACTCTGCAAAAGCTACTCCCATTTGAGATATAGATTTACCAATCAAGAGTAGCAAAAAGGCCATCATTATAATGAGATCATATCAACACCAAAAAGGAAACAATATAGTTCGAGACTTGAAAAAAAAAGACCATCTATTTTGGATCAAGTTAAAACACTATTTCTATACTGATAATTATTAAAATAATTTCTAAATGACATAAAAACCCTAAGACAAATCAATAAAGGAACTATATGTTAATATGAATTGGAATGTAATAAAAATATATAGTTATATAAACAGTGCATTTACCTCAACATAGTCTATGAGTATGCATGAATGCTGCACATATCTCTACGTTCTTAGGTTGCAGATAATATGTTGGTTTGAATATGGAAGAGATATTTTGGTAGTATCAGCATCTGAACTTGCAGGAAAAAATGGACATAAAAGAAAGGAAAACAAAAAGAAATAAAAGTGAAAGTACAAGAATTGAAGAGAAAGTGCAAGTATCATGCAGATAATCTTCAACTGTGACCACAATTGAGTACAAAATTTCTATTGCTAAGTGAGACATTTGTGAACCAGGTTTTGCCCCATTTTATGACATTTCTGGCCACAATTGTTAAGTGAATGACTGCAGTTGTGAAGTTAGTAACACGGTTGTTAAGTGAACTTGGCTTCCCTATTAACTTTGCTTGTCAGAAGATCACAAAAGGTGATCACATGACCCTGGAACACTGCAACCATCATAAATATAAGTCAGTTGCCAAGTGTCTGAATTTTGATCACATGACCACGGGGATGCTACAATTGTCATAAGTGTGAAAAATGGTCATAGGTCACTGTTTTCAGTGCTGATGTAACTTTTAAATGGAACTAAATGAACTGTTGTAAGTCAAAGACTACCTGTATTAAAATGTTAAAAAAATAGATTAATTGCTAACAGAGACACTGAAAGTGGATGAAAGGAAACAAAATGTTGAAAATTATTGGAATAAAAAAACTTTGCAAAGTATGGTAGAAGTATGTGTAGTAATGTTAACAGAAAGTAAGAAAAAGGATACTTGGTAATATGATGAAGTGAAAGGAGCCATGGATGCAACAGTAATGATATGAAAACTGATTGCTGCCAAAAATGAGGAGGCATAATGTGTATATAGAGAAAAATATAATTCCAAACAGTCAAAGTCAAAAGAGCAAGGAATGGTTAATATAAAAAGAGGAAAAGAAAATGCAGAACAAATTTGATGGAATTTTTTTTTTAAAAAAAGTTATTGAAATAGATAAAGAGAACTAAGCCTCAAGCTAATTGAATAAAATTAAAAATGAAAGTGATGAAATTTTGAGGGGGCGAAAACAAATTGAGGGAATGGTGGAAAGAAGGGTTTTTATGAGAGTTATATGGGAATAAGAGTAATATGTATGTTAAGGAATGAAATTGAAAATAAAGTTATGAATGTTAAAAAAAAATCATAAATGCCATGAAAAATTTTAAAGCTGCCAGTAATAGGTAGTGTAACTAGAGAAATTTTAAAATATGAAAATGGCTTGCATATGGTATAGCTATGAAAATTGTTTAACGTGTGTGAAGGCCACATCTGTTCTGATGACTGAATGAAGACTGTTTATTATATGTATGTAATATAATATAACAGATAATAATATGTGAATAACCTTGAATCATAAGCTGATAAGAGTTTTATATGATAGAAATAAAATGTGTGAGAATAGTAAAATGTTCAACATTGAGCAGGAAATAAAACAAAGATTATGAGGTACTGAAATTGTGAATAAATGTGTAAAGAATGTTTATGTTGATTTTACAGGTGTGTTGGTTCAGGACGTTAATGTAGGAGACATGTAAATGAAACTATGTTTTCTAAGAACTGACATGATTTGCAATGATTGTATAATGCACTATGGAATGTGGATCTAAAAATTAATATATCAAAGACCAAGGTAGCTGTACCTGGCAGTGAATATGGAGTGAATGACCACAAGTTACATAGAATTAGCCAAAAACAATAGAATAAGTAGATAAATTAGTACCTTGTTAAGAAATTTAGTAAAAATAGAAAAATGGGGAAACTTTAAAATGTGCAAATATTTGTAGAAAGATTGCAGGTAACATATGTTATGTTATGAGGAAATTTTAGCCCAATTTTGTGAGAACTGGGTATATCAATCAATTGATAGAATAGAAAGGAATGTCAAGGAAAAATGGCTAAATATAAGTAATGCTTCTGTCAATTTTGTTATATAGAAGAGCTGGGTGTGCCTGAGGAATGTAGACACTGAATTCAGTCAGAGTGGAATATTTAAGTGTGTGTCCTCAAACCATAAAGGAGAGAGCGAAAATACTGTTTGAATATGGATGGGGCAAAAAAGTGAGTGATCATGATGCAGATGATTTAGTCATATAGAGAGAATGAAAATACAGAGCAGTGTATTGTTGTGATGGAAGTAAAGTATTTCCCTTGCTTTCTTTAGTTCTTTTGTTTTTCTTGTTTTTCTTTTTGGCTAACTAATTTTCATTCCTTTCTGCACCCTGTATAATGTTGCCAACTATGAAATGGAAGAACATGATGACTATGTACTGCATATACTGCATGAACAACAGACAGCAAATTACACTTCTCTTAATGTTCTCTTGACTTGATTTTTTTCCCCTAATGCATATCCACAATGCAACTTTTTCATTTGGGTATCTGCAAAGCTAAAACAAAATGAACAAAGAATATAGGCTTCGCATTCGGCTAACTGTTTGAAAAGGAAAGGACAACACACATAAAACAGAGACTAATGGTGTTGTAGTCTTAAACTGATGTAAAGTGATGGACAGGTATCAAGGGAGAAGGGAGTTCTGGACCATCCTTAAACTCACTGGATTCTTAAATTGGAATACTTTACAGATCACAAGATTTTAACATATACCAAAAATACAGGGTAAGAAGGCTATGAATTAACAAGCTATGGAAGAATTCCAATTAAGCTGTTCTGGCATTACAAAACAAACACATAACAGATTTCTTGGGGATATTTTCTGATATAACTAATAAAAGCAGTATTAAATACACTGCACATTTACATTTTCTGAAGAGGCTTGAAAAAAACTTGTTTTGAAAATAGAGACCTATACGATAGAATGGATTGAAAAAGTGAATTAAAATGAGAAAAAATGATAGTAGAGGATAAGGGTGATAAATATGATATATATCTTTAAGGATGAAGTTATTCCCTTGAGAAATATACAAAAGCATTAAAGATAACTCTGCTGCTCCAATCTAGTGCATCAAAGCCTTTGAAATACAATATTATAAATACATTTTCATTCAAAATAAGAATGTTTACTAGAATGCAAAATATTCTGCTTAATGGATTTTTGAATTAAGCATCTTTCTTTAGGCTATAAAAAAGAAGATTGAATGGTATACATCTAAATAATTATACCTTAATATCAGATCTGAAGTTAAGTTCTGCTTTTTAATGCCATCTGGGATGTTTTTGAACAAAATTGTACAAACATGTATTTTTGTTGGATAATAGTGACCAATTGATAAAAGTGTCTTGTGACTTTTTTCTATAGCAATAAAGATCAGTGATGGTACAAAATATAATATTTGTTGATTTGTGAGTAGACTGTTCCTCATACTTCAATATATAATGATAGTCTGAAATTTTCCAACTTTAAAACTGAATTGTTTCAGTTTGTTTTTTTATGCTTGCCCTGTGCAGCCACTTTGGGTGCAGAGAAAAATCATTTTAGACAACATTTAGTAATAAAAAGTGATCCAAAAGCTTTTAAATAATATC
The DNA here is from genome assembly GCF_001527695.2 of Protobothrops mucrosquamatus. Taxonomy (NCBI): domain Eukaryota; kingdom Metazoa; phylum Chordata; class Lepidosauria; order Squamata; family Viperidae; genus Protobothrops; species Protobothrops mucrosquamatus. Next base: position 280,650 of record NW_015386510.1, on the reverse strand, counting down.
TTTCTTGAAGTAAAAATCTTTACGAATGCACAAGAGGCAAGAATATTTAGCTCTGGAGAAACCACACTGATAATGTAGATTGAGAACTGTCCCTAGAAATAACACTCAATGAATATGTTAATTTTGTGTCCATGAGATGTATAGCAGAGAAGAAACAATGGCTTCCCTTATGGACCATCATTCTTTTTTTCCTGCTCACTCAAAGCACAATTTGAAAGTATGCAGTGGGAGCAGCACTTATTAGCTTCTCAGAAAGGCTTTTACTTTTAAAGAGATAAAAGAAAATAAAAAAGAACATGGTGCAAAGCTCCCAGACTACCTTATATTATTAAATTTAAATTCATAATTGCTCTGAGATATATCACACAGCACTTTAATACAAATTTAAAATGTTAGATTTATAACTCATGATTACTAATGGGTCAGCTTGCCCATCATCAAGGAGAATATAAAAATTGCTGTATTAATTTATCAGGAAGACAAGATATCCAGATCTGTCCTTTTCAGGTACAAGAAATAAATTGAACCACAAAATGGGCAGGCAATAATTTTTTTTAATAATAATAATAATTGTGTGCAATCCCAGAACAATTGGAGCACCACTTGAACTTCATTGGCATTGACAAAATCACCATCAGTCAATTGCAAAAGGCTTGGAACAACTTGCATCCTGAAATGACAATTTTAACACCATTAAAATTCCACATCTGCCTATCCAGGTCCTTGTGAATGGATCAATAGATGGATACAAATGCCAAATCCAGTCTAAACCTCTGGCTAACTGTACAACAAACCTTAGTAAATTGTAAATAGATTTTAGGTCTTTGGATGAGATCTTCAGTGGAAACAGGCCAGGGATCTCAGGGCTCAAAAGGAAACATTGCTCTCATTTGATTCCACCAACTACCCCTCCCCAAATCTGTTTCTTGCTGATGTAACTACAGACTATCAATATAATTGAACCTATTTGGTTCTATAGTAAAAGCTTTCTCTCAATATCACAAGCTAAGCCTACATAACAGCAAATCAAATATTTACTCTGAGTTTTGTGAAGAGTTGCTGGGACATCATCACATATATTTCTAAGTTAATTTCATCTGCATTGTATTAGTACATGATCATCATGTTTTTAGAACAGGCCTGTTATTTAATTCGATTTTAGCACAGAAACTATTTATTTATTATTGTGGTTTTTAGTATCGCCTGTTCACCGCCCTGAGTCCCGTAAGGGAGATAGGGCAGTATATAAATTTAATAAATAAATAAATCATTAATTGACTAAAGGGTGCATTTAGGAAAGATAGATCTACCTTGCCATTTTAGCTATACATTTTTTCTATGAAGGGGTTTAATTTAATGAATATGTATTAGTAAAGGTAGCTTCCAAAAATATGATCAAATAAAATAATGTGTATTGGACCAGAATACAGTCACTGTCAATATATTGTGATTAGACTCATTTCACATTCTACACTCTCAAGCAGGTAAGTAATTTAATGGAGAAATTAAAAACAGACAATACTCAGGTATCTTATACTTATATATATTCGTTCCAAAGTTTGTTCTGGGTGTCAAACTCCTACCACAGAGTGCAATACAGAAAAAGTAACTCACAATGAGTCTCACTAAGGTTATTATAAAGACTGTAAAAGGTTAATATGCTGAATTCTGGAAGCTTCATAAGCCAAAACATTTATTATGTGAATTCATTAATGTAGGGTTTCTAAAAAGGGCTAAACATACTTTTCCCCAGATAATCTTGAAATTTAATCCTGAAATATTTGATCCTGAAATATCTATCTTTTTGTCATTAATGTTTTGGAGAGGTTTGTCTTTCTTTCTCAGCTCCAGGTTTTAGCCCAAGATTACTATTACACTGGGTCTCTTTCCATCACACTATCATTTCAGTAGTCATGCAGCTACCCACTTGTTATGTATTTGTTACTGCCCTGGTATATTCTCAGGGAGGTGAAAAAATTCACAATTGTAGCCACAGCCACCCAGTCAATAACTTGCCATATGTAAACCATTGTTTACTGTAAACATTGTCATGTTTCTAGGTCCAAAGCTACTTTATTGAATATTTGCAGTAATGTATGCACACATACACTTGAAGTTCTATAGTTTAAATGAGAATTCTTGGTATAACATTACACTAGAGTATTTTGATTTCTGATTCCCACTGGTCAGATGCTGTTTAAGGATTGCAATTTGGACATGTAATGGTACAAAAAGGGTCAAACTCCTGTTATGTGAATGCTACTCAGTCACATTTGTTTCCTACTCTAAATTGCCATAGGATTCTTATTTTCCACATGTTTATCTATATAAATAAAAATGTAAATGTTCATTTGTTCAAAATCTTAAATCTCCAAAAGTTCTTCACTGATTGCTTTGAAATTTTGACACAACGTTGCATTCGAATACGCACGTGTTTTTATATACCTACTATTATATAGATGTCACACCTGTGACACAAACGTGCGCTTTCTCTTTTCTTTCTTTTCCATTTAACCAGACTGAGCCACAGCAACGCGTGGCCGGGTACAGCTAGTCAGGAATAAAAATGAAACTCAAAGTATTTCATACAAATCCAGGGAAAATGTTAAATGGAGAAATAAGACTCCAACTCTGATAGAAATCTATATGTATTGAATCTACTTAGCCTAGATTAACTTTTCAATTTATGTCACTTTTTATATAGGAGTAATTTTCAGCTGTTATATTTATGTATGTACTTACTTGATTTTTAAATTCCCAGAGATTTTGAATTTTGAATCTGTTTCTTTCTTTCTGGAATATGCAAATTTATTCTTCAAACTTAAAAATTGAATGAAACTACTATGAACAATTCTGAATTTAAGAATCACTCTAGTGATCCAATATGATTCCTTCCTTCCTTCCTTCCACAATATCTAGAGTTCTCTGTAGTCACTATTTTAATATTCTTTCTTATCTTGTTTCTATTCAGGTGCATAGACAAAGTGTAATATAGGTAGATATCCATAGACAATGTGACTAAACTTTAAAGGTCAAATAAATAAAATACCCCTTCTCATTTTGATATACACTTTTGATAATAAAAATATTGTCCGTTGGTATCAGTGTCTGAAATAAACTTTATAAGAAAGGAAGATTACCTAAATTATAACTTGAATAATTTACTCTCAATGTTATGTCCTTCAACCATGTTGTACTAGAACTCCTACGGTATTAACAAGCATATTAAACTGAAGTTGGAGTTGAATCTTGTATACCTGGAGGGCACCACGAAAGATTGACTTAGAATAATTTATAATATTTAAAATATTCAAAATGAAAAAAAAGCATACAATAGTTGTTAGGATGTTCTTTCACTTTTCTTACTACAATTCTCTAAAGCCCTCCAGGAAATCCTTAGATATTTTTTTTCTGCAGTCTTCCACCTAAAAATGGTTCACAAAACTAATAGCAAAACCAAAATATATCAATCAAAGATCCAAGTCCAAAAATAAGCCAGTAGCAGCAGTTACACTGAAGTATTAAAAGATCATCATGTGACATAATTACTTTTCTGTTAAATATACTAGTGTACCAGCTATTATTTTAAATAAATCTAGCCCAATTAAGTTCTTCAGAGATATTTATGATCAAAATAGAAACCTTTTACTGAACCGCGAGATGGACAGCAAATAAATTTGATAAACAAATAAATAAACCCTAAGGAATGGTGGAAGTGTTTGCCAGATCCTATCCTGCTCCCTCATATCATTACAGAACAAGCCACCTTGATTGATATTTCTCAATTAAGGATACCCACTTTCCATTGGAGAATGAAAACCACCACACAAAGTGGTTCTTTAGAGCAGTGAAGCACTAATGTCACTCTTGCATCTCCAATGTTCTAATTCCAGCAGGGTATGGAGGAAAAGCACCATGTAACTGAAGTGACCGCATTTTCTTCTGTGTGGTGTGTTGCACCTAAGCATGTCTATGTTTCTCCCTATATTACATTGCTGTATGCTTGGGAACAGAAGATACATTGGGCCATGTAACTCAGATGCACTAATTAAGTCACAGATAATGTGACTAATTAAACTATAAATGTTTAGATATACAATGGAGAGTTTGGAAGGTTTAGATGTACAATGGAGGGTTTGCTTAGAAAAGAGCTGTCACCAACATCCCAGGAACAATGGTCTGTCTGAAAAAGAATGATTTTTCCCCCCCTGGAATCTATTTTTCCACAGTCCACAGATAAATATCGTCAATTTTCAAACTTTTTTAGGCCAGCTTCTCTCCCTACATAAAATACAGTCCAGTTCTGTTCAGTTTTCAGAGAATTATCATGCTTATGAACAAAACCCTGAATCCCTTTACTTAATCTCTCCCTCACATTCAACACATTGTGTTGAAAAGAATAAAATGTCCTTCTACCTGTGCTGCATTACATGAACAGGACTTTGTATTTAGCACTAATATTCCTAAATATTCTCTTAAATATTCTCTTTCCTAATTTCAGCTCATTTGGATTACCTTGTCAATCACAAATTCTTTTCTGATCTGAAAGCAACTCTTCTCAAAGACCACTTCTTAGAAATTTCAGAGGTGGGGGTATAATGAGCATAGGAAAGAATCTAGTCTAATTAAAGCTCATCTGATTTCTTTAGAACCATTACATGGTTTTTCATCTGATTTCAATAAGTTTTAACTTTTTGCTTACAGCTATGACAGCCAACTGAAAAAAATCACTGTTTACATTATGCAAAGGAGAAAAAGTTACTTCAAGGCCCATTTAACATTCATATGTTTTCAATATATGTTTATTGAGCATTGATGAAAAACAGTCAGTCTAAAAACATTTGCGGTAACCATTTCATGGCTACTCAAGCCTATGTTCATACATTACATCATAGTTCAAACAACTTAACACAATGCTATTTGAAACAAAGCTAGTTATTGTGATTTTATACAATTAGGTATACAAAAATAATTCTACATTTAGAAAATAAATCATTTCTCAATAAATTACAATATACTCTTTTTAAAACAGGGTTTGTGTAAAATAGGTAATAATACAAAAGAGTTCTAAAAGAACAAGTTTTTCATTTCTGAAACTTTTTGGCATCCTAGAAAATTATTGCATTTCAGATAGGTCAATATCTTTATAGTGGTCATTGACCAGGATGTCACACCATATAAAAGTGTGTGTGTGTGTGTGTGTGTGTGTAAAAAACAGTCAAAACCACTGTCCTGAATAAGACCTGGAGCAATAGCAAAAGCATTTAGACGTATATACCACTTTGCAGTGTTTTACAGCCCTCTCTAAGCAGTTTATAGAATCAGCATTTTGCCACCCACAATCTGGGTCCTCATTTTACCAACCTTGGAAGGATGGAAGACTGAGTCAACTTAGAGCTGGTAAGAATTGAACTGCCAAACTTCTGACAGCTGGCAGTCAGCAAAATTAGACTGCAATGCTGCATTCTAACCACTGTGCCACCATGGCTCTTGAGTATATCAGTAAGATGGCACCCAAAAGTGAGCTGCTAAAAGAATGCCCGAGGCAGCAGCAGAATGGGAGGAATATCAAGCAGAGGAAGTGCTATGGTAAATCAAGACCCTGCATGGGATGAACCATCAATAAGTATCTGAGGTGGCAGACATTGGGAAATCTTACTGGTGGCTGGGAAGGGCTGGAGTAAAATATAGCACTGAGGCAGTGATCTTAGAAGCATAAGAGTAGTCACTATGTACCAGATCCCTACAAGCCATGTCTACCTCACTAGATAGGACCCAAGGTGTAGACTGTGCAGAGAGAGAGACCTCAGAAACATTTCAACACATACTGGCAGGGTATAAGTGGTATGTAGGAAAAGCATACAGTGAGCAGCACAACCAAGTAGCTGGCATTGTGTACTGGAGCCTCTGCACAGTGTATGGACTAGACTCTTCTAAGTCCAGATGGGAGATTCCACAAAAGATTGTGGGAGTATATAGCAGTGCCAAGTGACACTAGGATCAAGAAGGAGTATGAGAAGATAGAGAAGTACCAGGACCCAAAGGAGAGAAAGGATGTGGAAAGTAAAAGTCAAAGTGGTCATGATGGTGATAGGAACACTCAGGCTATGATTTTTTAAGATGGGTTCCAGCAGACCCAAGGAACAACAGAGCTCTCTGTGTAAAAGAGTACAGTGCTAGAAACAGCTAATATACTGTGGAGAACCCTGATACTCCCAAGCCTTTGGTAGAGGACCTAAAATTGAAGAAGATACATATTACCCATTGGGTTCAGAATGGATTTAAAATGATTGGTACTTGATAGGTGTTGGCTGGGCATGGAAGCCAAATTTGATGAGTTCAGGTTAGTACATGGACACTGTGTTAGTACACAGTTACAACGGTTTGTTTCCCAACAGCTTGCAAGTCTCTGTACATCTGCTTTGGAATGAGTGTTCCATGGATCCATTGGTTAACAAGTACCAGCAGTCATAGCCTTTTCTGTAATAACAAACCACCCCCGAATTATTATGTTCAAGGTGTCCATTAATGATACATACAGTCATCATGCCAATCCTTGTAGGAAACATTTTGGCAATTAAACTCTGTTCTGCATTGAAGAAAATGGAATAACTGTTTAGATTGTTAAAACTGCTTGCTTTGCTTTTTTCTATATTTTATCTAGTAATTTTATTGAAATCAGATTTGCATTCTGCTACAAAATTTTAATAGTTAAGATGACACATGATATAAAGGGACAATATATTAATGCTCTTCAGTGGTTATTCAAAGACATTGCATAGAAGGCACAGCTTTCAAATATTAACATCCACAAATATCTCAATTCAGGCACTGAACAAAAATTATATCAAAAACAAACATAAGCAAAGCTCTTTTTATTGTATCTGGATCAAAGTTCTCTGCCCTGAGTTTTCCAATGTCAAGATTGTTAATGCAGTGCTTATAATATAAAAGAACCATTGATCAATATCACAATGCTTTTTGTTTTGGAAGAGATTGCTGTGAAATAACTGTAACTTGGTTTGGAGATATCTTGTATTCCTGGCCAGAGCCTTGTGGAGGTGAAGGTAGTGGAGTTTCAGGAGTTGCTGGAAAAGAATTTGAAAATGAATTATCAATAATCAAATCAAAGCTGTGCTAGTAATGTGGAGTGGGTGTGGGAGCAATAACCAGCATTGGCTGAACTGAATTATAAATAACCAAAAATTCTATTTGTTACCACTCACACAATTTGGTATAGCAATGAAGAAGGGTCCAATAATTAAGTAATCTGACTGTGGGCTAATTCCACTAAGCCAGCTGCAATAATACTGCAAGAATCAAAGGTCCATCTAGTGCAAATCACTAAGCCTAAAGTTATCCTGTAAACTGGATGATTTGCAAATGGCAATCACAACAGGGGCCCAGAACTTAAAACAGGGATGAAAAGCAGGCAATTCTAGGACCAATGGCAAATTCCTATGAAATAAATTTGTTCATATTTCTTCTATGTGTAGGAGAGTGAGAATTTTAGAAACAGAGGGGCAATGGGGAAGGACAGAAAGAGAAAGGTTATATCTGTCTATTTTTAACTCAGTTCCTATCATGCTTCAGCTTCTCATAATACTTAACGTAAAAAAATATACTCAGCCTAAAAAGATTGTCTATCCCTAACATTAAGTAATGCTCCAGTATCTTAGCTATGTTATGAGATAATCATAACTGCCCAATGTTTCAGCATCGATTGCAACATTATGTTGATATGTGATGATAATGATTTTGATGATATGACCCAAATAATATCACTATCTTACTCTTTCTTGATTCTACCGATACTAATGACCTAAGAGTAATAGAAGTATCACAGTAAAATGTATGCTGTTCTAAATAGGATTGTCTTTTGCAAAATTAGTAATGTCAAGTCCAGTAATCTTACAATTTCCAAATATATTGTGAATTCTATTGTATTCCATCAAAAGTTCCAATTACATTTGGCATGGCAGCTGATGGTTGTTTTTCATCTAATTATAAACTATCAGCAATTATTGTGAACCACAGTTTCTTTTTATAGCCTTATTGTCTGAAATATTATTTTCATATCAATTTGATAATCAAAATACAACAAAATCCCACAGAATGAAAATATCACCTGATGAATCCCAAAACTGTATGTAAAAACATTAATCTTTTATAAAACTGAGGAAAAAATCCAAATCCCATTAAACAATAGGAATGCAATAATTTAAATCACAGTTTGTAGACTAAATGGCTACCATATTGTTACAGTTGAAAGCAATTACTAAGCGAGTAAGAATTATCTGTTCACAGCAAAAGAATGAACTTGGAGGGTGGCTGGGGATAAAATAAATTTCATTTTGGCAGAAATAGAGATCTGTTTCTGTATAATTTCTGGACCAACTGGCATTGAAGAAAAAAACATTTCTTCCTTCTATATGACAGAGTATATGTGGAATTATGGAATGAAAATTCCTTGAGATTACTGTCAAAAGTAAGAGCAATTAATTAATTAATTAATCATAATTATTTAATTAAACAATATTTAATTATTTAGTAATTAATTAACTAACTACATTTATAATCAAATGATCCATTGTTAATCAACTTACCTATCTGTTCTGTATGAACAGAAGCTGTTACTGAACTTATAAGCAGAGTTTGCCCAGTAACTGGATCCTGGGCTAGATGAGGATGAATTGGGTGGATATTAGTAGCATCATTAAATGTACCTGCAACATTGTCACCAAATAAGTATCTGTTAAAGTGAATGGGTTGATACTATCCAAAGTATGTTTCTCTAATCAAAAAGAAACTTAGCATCCCATTTATAGACACAAAGGTAAAGATGAAAATCAGTATATGTTAGCTGCAATCTTACAATTAGCTAAACATGAAAGCACAGATGATTAGTGCTGTTCATGAAAAAGTTCATAAATTTAGAGTTCAGAGGAATTTTAAGTCTATGTACTGTAATCACAATGAACTTGTTGAATAAACACAACTTGGACCCAAAGATTATCATATTATATATACAAACCATGTTGCACTGGTTCAAACCTTTGGCAAACTTGAACAATATTATTAACTTGAAGATCAACAACTTTTATGATTTTTCTCCAGTCATAATAAATGTGAGCATAATTTAATCAAGTTACTCACCTCCAAGCAACATTTCTTGAAGTAAACTGTCAATTTTAACCATACCAAACAGTTTCACAAATTGTATTTGCTCAATCATTTGCCAGGTGATACTCTGGACTGTAGGCAGAAGCAACAGGAGTTCTCCAAAGCGACCTCTAGAGTCATATTGGTGGTCATTGATGTAATCCTCCAAACTCATTTGAACCTGAAATCTCATGTTCCTGATCTTCATTGGGTTATTCAGCCCCTTTGCATCTTCAAACAGCAGAGAAAAGTTACATAAATATGCAATACATAACTGGATAACTTAGTTGAATCTCAGAATTAGCCTATTGACTCTCCTGTAATGAGTCTACTGGCTCTAAGAAGATGAGAGTGAAGAAATGTTACAAACGGAGCACAGAGATGCTTTTACCATGCTATGTTTAATTGGGTGGGAGTTAGCACATCATGTGAACTTGCTAAAGTAGTTAACTAACCTGCACAATTAATCAGATGAGGATATTTTTAGCTTTGAACAACCTCAGGCAGTTTGAATTAAACTGAATCCTTCCAGTGATCCGTATCATGTAAGCTGTTTATTAATACATTTAATGGTTCTGAAAAAGAAAAAATAAAGCCTCAAAGAGACTTAGAAAAAAAGGGTCTACCACGGACTCTGTTACCTGCTTTTTTTTTGGGGGGGGGGGTAGCTCATTCTTATGAGGAACTGTAAAAAAAAATAGAAAGAAAGGAATAGGGGGAAAAGACTTCCCACTCTTGACTTCATGATGGTACCAGCCTTGACAGTTTCATCACAATTTCTTTTTCCTTACTTTATTTCTATTAAAAAAAAAAAGATAGAAAATAGCAGTCTTCCAGCCTCCTTTATGGTAAGTTGGGAGGACTGAAAAAATAGCCAATGGATAAAAGACCCAGTTATTCTAGTTTCTGTGCTGGCAACATACAGAATCTGTTGATTAAAAAAGCTAGATTGTATAAACTCAGCAATGTTTATGTTTGGACTTTTGCCTTAATAGGATAACATGTGAGTATACAGAGCAAAGAAAAAAAACTTTCACTTTCCAAATTTATGATTTTCAGTATTATTTCTGTCACAGAAAATATTAAGCCATGTTGTGGAAAATTAAGCTCTGACACTTTCTGGAATGAAGCTGCAGACGATAGGAAACAAATAAATGAATATTGAATATGTGTGTTGCCTTGAGTTGTTTATAAAAAATAAAGGTGATATATAAATTAATTAATTAATTAAAAATCAAATCATCTGCACCTGCCTAGGATATCAGAAGGATGAACACTGAATCTAAAGAATTTATCTTGAACGATCCAGGGCTAGGGGCAATAAATATGTTACTTAGAAAAAATCTGGCAACAGATAAACTCTCAAGGCCAGCCAAGAGAGGGAACTCTAAGGAATCACATGTAGGCATTTAAGGGCAAATTGTATTGCCTGCTCTCCATCAGTTTCAAAAGCTGTCTTCTATTTCTGTTAGTACTTCCTTTAGGAATTGGTGACACACCTAACGCAGGGTTGTCATAAAACCTTTTCATTTCTCAACAGGCACAAGGATTAAAGTTTCACTGAAAATCAAAAATATCCATTATAAATCTGATGTTGTCCAGATAATTCCCAGCCAACATGCTGATGTTTCAAAATGTTAAAATAAAATCCTTTGAGTCTCAATCATACAAAGACCTAGATGACAAAGTCCGGTTACACAAAGACCTATAATATCTCTGCTTATATTTAGAAAGCAACCATTTTTGTTACATTTGGAAAAGAAATTCTGAAGTATACAGTACCTGGATCAAAAAATACAATCGCCTTTAGGCATGCATATTCATTATCATCAATCTGAATTTCCTGAAATGGCTTAATGAGCTCATCCAGGATCCGGTTTGCTACTCTGCTAATTTCAGTTTCAGAACTGTTGCGATGGATGACAAAATCATTACCTTAAAAAATAAAATCAGGTCAAAATTATTAATGATATCTGTGGCTTAAAACTACAAAGCCAATTACTATTTATCCGCCCCCTGGTACATTTAAACAATTAAATATGCATCATTGTTTTTCCCCCCCACATGTTATGTGCCACCAATAATCTGCTTAATTATAACCATACAAATATAATATCATTTCACTTCATAATTGTGTACTTATCTAAATATGTCTATTTTTGAAGACAAAGTAGATCTTCTATATATAGAACAGCTGAAAGGCCAAATACTGTGCAAATTCATGTCCTGTCACAGATTTCCCAAATGCATCTGTTTGACTGCTCTGAAGAACAAAATCCTACATGTTCCATTTGCCTGTGGTCAATTGCTGAAGGTTGTGATTATAAGTTCAGAGCTGGGAATAAGACCTTACTTACTGATGGTAGAAAGCCTTTCAACTTTCAGTTAAGTATTGGGGCAAAGGAGGGGAGCTCCTGTATGAACCAGCAGGGTCTAGCTGGTCATATGAATATTTTATCCCCAAGGAATATGTCCGAAAGCAGAGAAAAGGAATAAGGCAAAGGTTATGCAAACCATATGCGATGAATTGGGAAATGAGCCAAAATGTTTTCTTCTGCCAATCATGAGGAGAAATAAATCCTCATTTCAAGGGTCATGCTTATGGCAAAAGCAAAAGGGTCCAAAAGCAATACTATTTGGGGTGTTTTTCCTCCAAGAAAAAAGTCCCTTCGAGTAATTACAACAATAACAACAACATCAACTATTTTATCTGCAAAATAAAATTTATAAGATATGGTAGCAATAGGAAACTCTGATTCACTTTCAAAAGTAAGGAGAATTCCTATTTTCATGCGAAACAGTCCTGCCTCGGGATTTAATGAAAAACCTGTTTTGTTATGTACCCTCAATTCTGGATTAATGCACTCCAAACTGAAGTCCTATGCATACTTTTCAGTAAACATAGTTAGGGTTTTATTGATAAAAAACCAAAATAAATATAACCTAACCTAAAAGAATGATGTCTTTGTAAGCCATAGACCTTTTTGCTGCTCCAAGTAAAAGATGTTCTCCAGCATGTGCTCTTAACAAGGCAACCTTGGATATAAAAAACAGCAGATAAAACATCAGTATAAAATGTACACAAAATATTAAAACAGAACATTAAAGGAAATCCAAACTGAATTAGGATAATCAGAATTATAGCTGTTCCTATTATGTTTAAAATCTTCTTCTTTCCCAGAAAAAACATTGAAGATGTGAGGCTTCTGTTCAGAAATATATTGAAATTTTATCTTTTTTTTAAAGAATTCATTTTCCTGATAATTTGTTTCCTAAATATTTTTGATACCTAAATATATCATGATATTACCAGGCTTAATTGTGGATAGCTGATCTAATAATAGCTAAATTCATACAACTTCTTGAAGCCCATAAAATCTTGGATGTGGCCCAATTTCCATTTATCAAATTCTTATCAAAATGTAAAAGATTCTTTTCCATGCAATGCAACAGTGAATTTTCCAAATCATGCCTTTTTTTTCAGCAATCATATTTTGCCTTGATTTTCTATTGAATGTCTATGTAAACATATTGGCTCCATTCTATATGGTAGGAAATTCTGAAAGCTGCTTGACATTCCCCTGTGGCTGAATCCTACCATACTTCCTTCTCAGATTCCATAACCAGTTCTGCATGAATATAAGCTTAAAGATCCTTAGTTTGATTTTAAATCATAGAATGATATTCTCCCCAAACTGAGAAAAAGCACCTAAAATAGATGCTTTAATTATTTCATACCTGGTCATCCAGCCGTAGTTCACAGAAAGCTGGAATATATTTTGCCCACTCTACAAGAACCAAGAGCTGTTGCTTCATAGATTCACAAATATCACTAACACCCGCAATTTTCTTATCACTGATGTTAGTAGTGCCAACATTTAAACTTGAAAGAGGAATCTAGGTGACACAAAGACTCAAATTGGTTAAAGATTCAAAAGGCTATACCAGTCTTGATAATAGTTACAGTTTATAAATGTAGGTATAAATTCAGTTAAATAAGTTAAAATCTGTATTATTCAGGGTTCAGAAATTCTATTTTATTTACTTTCTATTTCTGAGTATATTCAGAAATTCTATTCAAAGCTCATACTGTATATTTATTATTTAATATGCTTCCATACCATTCTTCATATATTAAATCTTAAATTACTTGTTCATTATTAAACACAATCTCAAAAATAATAAATTAGAATAATATAAAACATTCATTAAAATAAGGGGAAAGAATGTAAAAAAATAAAATGATATTTGTACAGATAAAGGTTCAGTAAAGTTATATCTATTTTTCGATGAATTTATAAAATCTTCCAATCAACCATAAAAAACAGAAATACAAAATAAAACAAATGCAATAAAAAAGAGTTAACAACTACCATTAATTATTAAAAAAAATTACAGGTAGTCCTCAACTTTCAATTATTTGTTTAACGGTGGTTCAAAATTACAATCACCTGACAAAAAGTGCTTAATGAGGTCAAATATCAGGCCTACATATTAATTCTGTCTCAATAGAGAGTTATCCTTTAGGGTGATTTTTGAACACTATGCGTCTCTAAGAGCATCTGCAGTTACACAGAAGACATTGTGGCAAAATGTAGTCCAGATTCCAAAGGGGAAAGGAGTTTGTCCAAAGGAATAAGAGACAGCAAAGTTTAGTTTGGTTGGGAGGAAGGAAGAGGGTCAAATCAGCTCTTCCCTAGAGGTTGTAATAGTGTATCTTTAATGATGCAAGTAATTTACTTTAATTGGGTAACATTTCTGACTATAGGTATAGAACAATAAAGGAAAGTGCTTAGAAGTAAATCTGTGTGTCTTTCTTGGTTAGGCAGGCCTGACAGATACCTATCTTGTTCATATGCAGTACAGTAGAAGCAACTGTTCAGAAATAGCTAAAAGATAGTAGAAGGGGGAAAAAAACTGATGAGTTGGGAATCAAAGCTAAAGCAATTTGAAGGAAAACAAACTGTTTTAGAAGAAACACATGACAAATGTCTGTTGGCTGAGGCGCAAAGAAAAAGAATAAGAAAAAGAAAAAAAGAAACATAAGTAGAAGTATTTTATTTCCTACAATATATGAAGATGTTTATGTATTCTATAATATCCCATCATATCACTTTTATGGTAATACACTTTTCACCAATACAGCAAAAATATTTAGAGTAGATCTTGCAGTCCTTGACCTTCTTCTGACTTCTTGAGGCATACTTCAAGTGATTGGAGAAACATTTCATAAGAACTCCTTACAGATTATACCTGATGGTGATAATGGTGTCCTTCTCACCTGAATCATTGAGTGTTATTACAAAGTAAGCCGAATAAAATTAGAATTCTCTTCAGAGAGCCTTCCTGTTTTATTTTGTTATTACAAATGCAAAAAGAATAGATATGGCTATAAATAATGGACTTGGAGGGTATTCAAGAGATTGAATAGGCACTGATGGTGGATTACTCTACCTGACGAGAAAGCACTTCAGCCTGGAACAGTGTGTTAATAGAAGGAGGAGCACTGCCATCAGAGGTGCTTCGCCTGGTACTTATTCGGTCCCGTTCATTTTGAACAGCTGGAGGAGGAGAAGAAGTGGAAGAACAAGAAAACATAAGCTATTCATATTTTGTTGCATGCAAACAATTGCATTGAATTATGTTTCAAACTGGTATTACAAAGTTATATGAATTTAAGGATCCATACTTGGCCATGGAGAAGAATGGCACCTGTCTTTTAATCATTTATCCTGGCAATTGTAATCTATATATTTTTCCTAAATTACTAATTTCTATTAAGAACAAACACTATCTAAAGAGGAAGCTGTGTTCTGTGTTTGTGTGTGTGTGTGTGCGCGCACACGTGTCCACGTGTGTGCGTGCAAATGCAAGCTTTAAAAAAACAGGGTGTGCCTCTGTATATGTGTGCATGCCAAGAAAACTGCAGGGACTTGTCCATATAGTTGCTAGAAGATTAAGAGGCATGTACGAACGCGTGCGCGTGCACACATACACACACACAGGCCTGAGGTGACATACACAGAAACGCACAAATGAAAGCTAATTGGTCTTAGTGGCTGATGATTCACAAGACAGGATAAACATACTGATTTAGAGAAAATTGAAATAAGTTGACAAATATGTTGATGAAGAAATGAAAGGCACAGTGATTGAACATTGCATTAGTGCTAGAATTAACAATTACTCCCTTTTAATTAATCAACTGGTTAATAGATTTGATTGGAGAGATGATTTTTAAAAAATATATTTTAAGATAATTATGTCATCCCAAAAGAGAGATTTCAGAGGAATGTAATATACAAAGAAGCAAATTACTTGTACAATTTGTTGGGGAGGCAGTCAACTATATCACGGCTTATATAGAGTCATTTAAACTTCCAATACTTGTGCACTAAAGTTGATCATTTTCTCCTACAATAGGTTTAAATATTTTCTATCCACACGTTTCAAGCTGGAGGGAAAAAATTATTCACCACCCAATGCTTTTTACACTTTCTGTCTCAGCACTTTGAATTCTTGAGAACCATAGAAACCATTTCTGCACTTAGAAACCATTTCTGCACACACACACACACACAGAGAGAGAGAGAGAGAGAGAGAGAGAGAGAGAGAGAGAGAGAGAGAGAGAGAGAGAGAGAGAGAGAGATGTTACCAATGCCATGAGGCCCCAGGGGAACTGAGACACTTTTGTTTATCTGTATTCATGTTTTTGAGGATTGCCTGATACTGCCTGTCTGCAAACAGAAATATACTTGTTGGGACATGAGATAATTTAGTTGCAGCACCTAATTATATTCCAATAAAAGATGACACGGTGGCTCAGCAATTAAGACACTGGGCTTGTCAGTTGGAAAGCTGGCAGCCCAGGTTCAAGACCTGAGCACCACACAAAAGAGTGAGTTCCCATCCTCGCCCCGTCTCCTGCCAACCTAGCAGTTTGAAAGCATGTTTAATGCAAGTAGATAAATAGGTACCACTTCAGTGGGAAGGTAACAGTGCTCCATGACTTCATGTTGGCCACATGACTGTGAAAATATCTTCAGACAACGCAGGCTCAATAGCCTTGAAACAGAGATGAGCTCTGCCCCCTATAGTCAGCAACACCTCTTTTACCTTTTTTTTTAATTCCAAAAAGATTAACCCAGCTCTTTGTTTTCAACATTTAAGAGTATTTACTCTGATGGACATTTCTCAGTGTTTTTAATTACAAATTTTAAAGCTATTTTGGTATGACTATCATAATGTTGTTACATTCATTTTGGTTCTTGTTTATTATCAAAGTTTAATGTTGAAAGCTTGAAAAAAAGGTCTAAATGGCTCATGTAAATGGTTTTTTTTATCAAAAAGCTCCAAGATATTTGCACGGAAATAATAGAACACTGAAACATAGACTGAAATATTAAATAGCCAGCAAACATTCTTTTTCTGCCTACTATAACATTTAACAACAGGAATTCTGGCCCTTACATAACCAATATAGAACTATTGGACACAAGCAAAATAGGGCTGTTTCACCTTTAATAATGCCACAGAAGACCAAATTTCCTGTGATGACAAATTGTACTTGCTGAAATACATCTTCTATGTGACTACTCAAGATGCATGAACAATATATCTGTATTTCTAGAGTGTTCTACCTCATGTGTGCACACATACACACATACACACACACAAACAAAAGAAAAATAGCAGCAGAAATTCCATTTTTTTTCAATATTCAGAAATACTGCAATAAAGAACAAGAAAACTAAAATGCTCCCGTTCCCCACTAAAAAATCTCTGAGTATATCAAGAGTATGTTGGCTAACTTTTTTGAATCAAGGAGGGAGGTGATATATAACTACAAGAAACTATTGTGAAATCCTAGGTTGTTGTCGGTAGAACAAAGCATATTGAAAGCCAAGAGTTGAAAGACGTCTGAGAAACAGATTACACTTTCCCTATACAGTGCACAATGTAATCTTTCCACTTTTACCATTTATGATAGACAGATCTTTCCTCCATTTCCCAAACTAGCTTCACTAAACACATATGACATGTGCATCCAAAGAAATGCATGGTAATACTTCAAGAAATTCAGATATTCTCAAAATATTTTTAAGACATTTAAATTCAGTATCTACAACATTATGCAGGATTTATCCTAAGAGAAAGCAGATAAGGTGGCCATTCCTTCCCCCCTTTACAGTTCTCAGGCCATCAGATTCATTTTCTTGAAGACATTTTAGATTCTTTACAGCAAAGAGAAGAAAGACTTTGCATAAGTTTCATTCACTTTCCCCCCCTGTGGGATCATTTTATTTTGTGGCCTTCAATGTGCAATTCTGTATTCCATTATAGCATTTCAGGAAGCTTGCCCACCCCAAGGATAAAACACCCAGTCAAAAACCAAGCAATGTGATATATGCCATACAATGCAGTGAGACATGTGCAGATCTATACATTGGCGAAACAAAACAGCCATTTCACAATATAGGAGACCAAACCTATTAAGACAAGATTCAACTGTCAATCTGCATTTGAAAAACAAAGGTCACTCTTTTGAAGATAGCAAAGTCCACATTTTGGATAGAGAGGGTCATTAGTTTGAAAAAGGTGTAAAAGAGGCCATTTAGGTTAGCCCTCTCTCAACAGAGGGGGAGGGATAAAACACCACCTATTTCCAGTCTACAATGCAGCTCTTGCCTAGTGCCAAGAAAATTCCACAATCAATTACACTGTGAAGGCAAAGATAAACCCCCAAGTGGCCGCATGCGCTCACAAAGAGAGCAGGAAGGGAGCAGTTGTCTGCAAGAAATACAATCCGTTCATTTCCCCCACCACTATCCAGTCAGAACCTATCCTTCCAAACCCCCTCCACCCTGTCTCAATTGTCAGTACCTATCCTCCATCCCTCCCTTCCCACCAACTGATGAAGTTTCTTGGATGAGAAACAAAATGATTTGTTCTTATTCCTCCAGAAAAAACAGCCCAGTTGCCTTTTGAAAAAGCACTTTTGAGACAACAATCATATAAGTATACAGAAAGAGAATGCCATTTTGAAACTACAGCAAGGGGTGTCCATTAAAAGGAATAAAAAAGGTTCCCTCCCTCCCCTTTTGAAGAGGTTTATGCATAAGGGCATGTCAAGGACTTAGTTCCAGTCAATGTATCTTTTTAGTTCATACAGAACCTTATCACTTTTTGTGCGAGCAGTGATTGTATTTCCAGTTATCTATTTGCGATTTTTAGTGAAGCAATCTGCATCCAAGAAGTTGCAAGTAGCATCAATGCTTCAATAAAAAATGTGTTCAGCTTACTATACAGTATTCACAGTTTATATGAAGAATGAACACACTTTATGGTGAAGACACACAAGATTCTTAACCAAGGACATTCTCTGATGGGCCTTTTATTAAGGTCATAATAAGAAATGCCATACAGTGATAAACACTAAGTGATAAATGATCATGTAGACATGAATCAAGAATGATGTTCCAGTTTTTCTTTTAACTGGAAAAATGCTATCTTGCTCATTCCTTAACTCAGCACCTGAACAACAAAATTCAGTTAAAAGCTTTAAATATAAAATTATACCAGACAGATCACCACCTGTTTTGATTTTCCAAGCTAATAGAGAGGCTGTGTGGGGAGGAAAAAGTAATTTAAAAAAACTAAAAAGTTTCTCAGAAATAAATACTTAGCTTGCACATAATTCATCTTGAAAGTGTTAGTGTGTGTGTGTGTGTGTGTGTGTGTGTGTGTGTTTGATGAAATCATATTGTAGCATGAAGTGCTGTTAAAATATGAAAATCTGGGAAGAATGTGAAAGATAAGCATAGAGGTTCATTGATATAATTCTTCATGACCAGGTAAATTTTTCTCCCTTAAATTATTTCAGTTTTCTATGATTCTTCACATCACATCCTAGACAAGTTTCCAAATTAACCTTCAGCTAGGAAGGGTAGGGAAGACTGTGATAGGTGAAGAGGGAAGAGATGAAGAAAAATAGAGTCATGGGAATATCAAGAAACCATCAAAAGCATTCTATAACTGAAGTTTTAGGATGATTAAATCTCAAATAGCCATTGTACAGTATCAGACCCTGATGAACAATAAAGATTGCAAAAATGGGTTAAGAGACTATTTGGAAGACAGTCACAGTATTTTCTTTTATACAGATCTGAAATTCTTCTTTAAGAAAACAATAATATTGCAATCCTATACTTCAGCCTTTCTACAACACAGTGTTCCCCAGATGTTTCAGCAATGTGTATGCTGGGTGGGTATGATGGAAATGAAGATTCAACATATCTGGAGGAGATGCATTTGGCAAGTGATTTTGAATATGTATCTGGCAGTATGAGACCTTGAAGTTATATCTTAAAAAAGCAAGTATAAGATTCACTATATGGAATTAAGCAATAAAGTATTGCTGTCTTTCACTGCCTCTCATGCTCCATCTCAGAATAAGTAAACTAAACAGTTTTCTATGAATAATCTGAAACTGAGCTGACAACATTTTTATTTTGAATATGTCAATGGCAATTGAAAAAGAAATTTAAATGTTATTATTCTTACTTTACTAATGGCTTTGGCATTGCTATTTCATTTGGATTTGAAATAAACCACTATGTAACTTTTCTAAACAGAATTCAGAACAGATGGAATTTGTGTTTGTTTATTATGCAAATGTATATGCTTCCTCTTTATCCAAAATGTTCTTCAACTCAATTACTAATGGGGTTAAATTTTAGACTTGTACACAAAGAGCAGCTGGCATGGATAGTCATTTCTTTTTTCCTTCCCCAAAATTTTGTTTGTTTGTTTATTTAATGAAAAACAGGCTCTATGGCTACAACTGGGAACCGTTGAACCAGTTTCCTCTTGTTTGTTGTCCAAAACTTCACTTCTAGCTTCTTCTGCTATTAAGGGAGAAAAAAGCTCAAGGGCCTCATAGCCTAGAACTGCTGTATGGGTGAGGTGGCCTTATAAGTTGAATGACTGAATGAAATATTTTTACTGTTGGCTGTAAAGCAGCTGAATTAATGATTTGCTCTAATCTGGTGAGAAGGGTGTGTGTGTCAGATGATATTAAATAGCCTTTCTAACTGTCAGTCTTCCCAGTTGCACTTTCAGAGGCTTTTCTTAATTACTTTTAAGGAAAGTCTTTTGGAGAAAAGAGACATTCCAGATGCAATTAATTGTTAAACATAATTTTTTCTTCAATATCAAAAGTGAAGAATTTTTTAAAAATTTACAGAGATATTTGCAGATTAGGTGAAAATAGAGAAGGAGACATTATTACTTTTCAAAAGTTATAGGGTGATCAAGAGATCATGTATGTATAAATTTAAATAATAAATAAATAAATAGATTTGATTAATCTTTAAAGATCCTGGCACACTAACAGCATCATCTGTAAGATTAGTGGCAGAACTTGGGGCAGAGTCAAAGGAAGAATCAGACTACAATCTCTACAAAGCCACAAATGGACCATGTCCAACTCCTCTTGAATTTCTTTGACCCTTATCTAATGCCAAGTGCTAAAACTTAGTTGAATAAATTCTTGCACATAGACATGATTAGTAATAAATAATTTTAATTGTAACTTCACATGTGGTCCTGATGTTTTCTACCTGACATCATCAGATTCTTGGCTGAGAATCCAGTATGCCTAGTAATCTCTAGAATGACCAGATAATCCTGTAACGTTGTATGGACAGAAAGTGAACCCAAGAAAGAAAAACTGTGATCTGCAAAATGTCTGATGCTACTATAAGAACACCAGTCTATATAGACATGAAACAAAGATGGAAGAAACTTCTTACTTTTATATTTTAGAAAATAAGAAATTTCCATCCATCCTACTGCAAATTGTTTTTCTTAGGGTAGGATAAACTCTTATCAATTATCTATTGATAATTCTATTCTATCTTTTCAGTATCTGGAAAAAGACACTGAGTCTACAGCAAGATCTGTTATACAATCGTCTTTAATACCTTGTTGTGTACTTTTCTTCATCAGAATACATTCAGCCACTCATTTTTAGGAGGAAACATAAGTAGATACTCAGAAATATCATTAGCCTGAGGACTAAGCTTCTGACCCCAGTGACCACCCTATAGTAATAGATTTTGATCTGGAACTACATAAGCCTACTTTGAATTCTACGTACTAAAATAAAAAGAGACTCCAGTAAATATTTACTATTAGTATTACCAAACCACACAGTTCTCTTCCATCTATGATATGGCAAGATTCTCAATGCACTATTTTAATATTCACATCTAGTTCCATCAATCATTCTTTAGATCTTGCATAATTTATGCAAGTATTAACAACCAATGTGTTTTATAAGGAAGTAAGAGTAATATTAATAATAATATACCATAATTCATACCATCTCTGATACATTATCATTACTTTTCTCAGTTTATAGATGAAAAACTGAGGCCAAAAGAAATGCCATCTAAAAATCCATCTAAAAGGATATTTGCTGAAATTCTATTAATTCAAGTCTTCTATCTAAATCCAGCATTTAATCTACAAAGTTACAATAGATGCCACCACACTACTACTTATTTTTACAAAGCTTTGGGAAATGCATTTTTTATGATACCACTGAACTATATATATTTAGATAGGTTTGAAATTACCATACCAATTTTTAGCATTTTTAACAAAAATTGAATAGCAATGCAATGTACACAAGATATATTTAAACTTCTTTTTTTAAAAAAAAAACTCCTTTCAAGGTAATATATTTAGTACATATTCTTACATATTTTATTTCCTGCTAATTTATTTTTTTTTAATTACCTTCCTTCTTCATCCCAGCACGAAAGCACTTTTTTAAGCGACAGTATCTGCACTGATTTCTCTTGTCCTTATCAACAATACATTGCCGGCTAAATCTGTTGGACAGAATCAAGGGTAAATATATTAAAGTACAAGTACAGGAGAATCCTGATTAGCACAAGTGAAACAATTAATGGGCACTGTCAAAACAATGTCTTTGACTCTCAACCTTCACCAGTACTTTTTTCTTTAATCAGACTTGAAACAGTTCTCTTTGCTATTCTTCTAATAGGAATAATTCCTTTTGATGGGCAAGTAAAATCCCATTAGGTTATTCATCATCTACTGAAAGCAAGGCATATAAATTCTTCTCTCAGTTTCACGAATGCTTAGGATAACTCTTTGGGTCTCCCTTTGATCTGTTCCTGTTGTTGAATATGATCAGGAGCAAAAAACAAAAGAAAGGAGTCCTGTTAGATCAGAATAAAAGCTTATCTACTTTAGCAGTTAGTTTCCAAGTGGTCAAAATGATGCTTCTATAAAATAGTCACTCAAAAGATTAAAGCATCATCTCTCCATATTATATGTACCATGATCTGGATCCAAGAGATACAGCCTTTGTTCAGAAAAGATCTGTTTATCTTTATTAATAGCAATTGATAAATATATCTTTTTAAGCAAATTAATGAATTAATCTGTCAGTGAGACTCTTTCATCAGAATTAAGAAATATTTCCAGCCTGAAACACACTGAGGCTGCCTGTCCGTACATAATTATTTCATACCAGGACATTGTTATAAAACTCATGTAAAAACAATGGAGAAAAGCAATGCAGTTTCTTTAAATAATAAAAGAGACAGGAAGATATCCTGATTACAGAGAGAGTGAGATGGGGCTTGCTTACTGAACAGCATTAGCGCATCATTTGAGTTAAGGAGTGGTATAAAGAGATGAGCTACTATGTTTTAAGAAAATAGGCACATACGTAATTCTTGATTCACCATAAATGAAATCCAAAAACATGTTTGCAAAAGACTTGCCATTTTCCACAGTACCATGTACAGGTTTTGATTGCTTGAGCCAGAATCTCAAGATAACAAAACATCTTGAAAAGAAGACCTGAATCTACAATAGTAATAGTGTGTGTGGGGGGGGGGAGTACTGTTTAACCTCGGCAGCAATCCTAGTCAACCTTCTCAAAAAAGGAGAAAAAGATAAAACAAAATGCCAGGGGGCAATTTGTAGCACAAATCTAGTCATACTTGAGGAAAAATGAAAATAACAGGAACTCACAGTAAGCAACAAGAAGTAGTGCAAGGTGGTAGAAGAGTAATTACTGAAGATCAAAATCTACATTTGATGTTACTTGGGAATGAACAGAATAGAGTTTAACATTATAAAGTTCTATTAGACAAGATAATTCAAATTTCCTCTGCTAATCTATAAACTTCTCTTGCATTAAAAAAAAACAGAATGCAGCAGAGATTAAAAGCCAGAAATTAATGCTACTTCACTGCATCAGTGACTTTTTCAACACTAACTAGGTAGTATGTAGTCAAACACTAACTAGGTAGTATGTAGTCAAACACACTAGGTAGTATGTAGTCAAACACGCAAAGTGTTTAAGAAAGCTATCTCCACTCCACTCCAGTCTTCTGGATTTCATTTCTCAGAATTCACTAGCTCAGAATAGCTACTGTTGAGAACTGAAGATCACATATCTCAATGCTCCCAAATTGGGTAAAGCTAATTTAAGGCATATATCTTATTGGAATCAAGGATCTTTGTCTCCTATTCTCCTGATCTTGAATTTTGGATACTCTGCAGCCACAAAAGTTCACAGAACATATATCTAATTCAGAAAAGGGGAAAACTAGCATTTGCTAAACATATTAATGCTAACCTGGCAGCCTTTCCAAATCTGTTTTTGCCCAAATGTGTCAGCACTCCAATCTCACAATTTTCAGCTATTGTAGGTCTCAATATATCTATCTATGTGTCAAATTAAAGACATAAATTCTATGTATCATCTATGGTATACAGGGCTTTTTTTCTCGGAGAAAAGGTGGCGGAACTCAAACCTGGCCACGCCCTCATCAAACCCTAGGACCGCCCCTTTAGAGAACAGGAATGCAAGTAAAATTTGGGAGGGGCTATTTCCGGTGTGGGAGGGGCTATTTCCGGTGCGGCCGGCCCGGAAAAAGCTGCCGGAACGCGGTTCCGCCGCGTTCCGGCTGAAAAAAAGCCCTGATGGTATACATCCATGAAGATCTCTGCTAATCTTTTTTTCCAGTTTAATCACATTTTAAATCCTTCAGTAAGCACCAAACACAATCCATACAATGTATCTTGGACAATGTTATGCTTTGCTAAATGAACTTTAAAGTGATCTTCAGATCAATATTTCTTTTGGATGTGCACTTATTAGCAATGCCTTTTACCAGTTTTGACTACTTTTTCACTTATGGCTTTTCTATAAAAACTGGACTTTGACATTTATGACTTGGTTATCATGAGATAATTACTGCAATGTGCTTTATGTGGGGTGTCCTTGAGCCGGTCTCTGCAATGGAAAAGCAGGAAATATATTTAATAAATTAACATTTATTACACCAATAGTCCAAACTTGTTTGACAACCAGCACATTTCGAGGCTTAGTTCAAAGTGCTACTTTGTCCTTTAAAGACTCAACACTTCAGATCATAGGATTACCTGATTTATCTTTGCATGTTCTATGCAACACTATCCATTCATTCTCTGTTGGGAACCCGCCAGCTAGGCTTGAAGGAAGGGTCAAACAAGGACTTAATTTGGAAACATTGCGTAGCTGCAAGTGGCAAAAGCTTGACCTCATCCAAGATTTGGAAGCCTTAACTTCTCATCCCACAGGAACGCAAGAAATCTAAGGAGATTCTTGTAACATAGGGAGAAGTCAATAAAATTGTTTACTTCAGCTATTTATGAGTAGCTCTGGTTCCTTGTGTGTAGCATGCTCCAAATACTGTCATCAGATATGTCATGGCATAGAATATCTAGCTATGCGATTGTTTTTGTGCCCACTTTCTAGAATCACTTCAGGATATTCTGATGAAGGCCAGAACAGTTCTAGAAAGCTTTCCCAAAAGGCTCCAAAGGACTTCTCTTGGCTTTACAATTTTTAGTGACAAATTTAGTGACAAATTTAATTTCAGGCTTTAAATTAGAATTTATGTTCTTTTTGTACGAGTTCCCAACTCAAATGTTTTTAATTATAGATGTCAGGGGCTGAGGTTGGCACCTTTTATACACAACTGTGTATTGTGCCCTAACTTCAAATATTGCTTTTGTTTTCACCATATGCTCAATTTGGATCTGGAGGAAAGGTCGAATAGAAATATGTCAATATAACACAAAGAAATAAGAAGTCCTAAACAGTTATATTGCTCCTACCTGCAGCTGTAAACATGGCTCTTTCGTATGCTGCGTCGGAAGAAACCTTTGCATCCATCACAACTAGAGGCACCATAATGCTTGCCAGTTGCTCGGTCCCCACATATTGCACAAATGCCACCAATCACATTGTCAGTACTGTTCATGTTGAAAGGTTCTGCTGAACAACTGTCTGGGGAGGGGGAGGAACAAAGGGAGGAATAATTAGAAGTTGAGCACTGACTAGGGAAGAAACAGAAATGTTAAATGTTACCATTCTGAAGATTTTACAGATCACCTCTTTAATTAGCTCTTGGCATTTATTTTATTTCATTTATTGAATTTATTGAATTTCTATGTCACCCATCTCAACTTAGTAGTTCAGCAGTTTACAACAGCATAATAAAACTATATAAATAATGAATAAAATATTAGCTTAAAAATACAGTTAAAACAAGTCAAAACCTACAAGTGAAGATAAATCAGATTAAAAAGACTAGGAGGTTAATAAGTCAGTAAGAGTGTACTCAGGGCACCAGCCATCCCCAGGACATTATATTTTTAGACCTTCATGCTAATTGGCAAAGCCAGGTATTAATACTCTTCTGTTAAAAATGGAAAGAAGAGTGGGGGTTCGTCTCACTTCTGGAAGTAACATGCTCCATAGGGCGGGGCAGCAGCTGAGAGAGCCTTCTCCTAGATCCCGCCAGTTGAAACCCTTGACTGATGGGATATGCAGCATGCCCTGCTTGCTTGACTTGGTGGGTAAATGTAATTGGGTCAAGCCGGTTTCTCAAGTATACTGGCCCCTTGTCCTCAGAGGGCTTTAAAGGTGATAACCAGCACCTTGAATTGGAGCTGGAAGCAAACTGGCACCCAATGCAACTCGCAAAGCAGAGGTGTTAAATGCGCCATCCTTGAGATACTCCAAACATTTGCAGTGTTGCATTCTGCACCAGTGGCAGCTTCCAGATATTTTCAAGAGTAGCCTCATGTAAAGTGCATTGCAGTAATCCATCTGGGAGATTACCAGGGCATGAGAGATTGAAAGGAAAGTTTCTCAATCCAGGAAAGGGAGTAAATGGCACACAAGCAAAGGCTCTCCTGGCCACAGGTGCCCCTTGCTCCTGGAGCATGAATTGTAAATTCAGGAGGACCCCCAGATTACACACTGGGTTTGTCTAGGACACTACTGCAGATGTTTTTGGATTACAACCAAGGCACCTATTACTGTTGGTATTAACTTTGCTTTCTTTTGCCACAGGCATTCTATTTCTATGTGCAGGTTTTTGTATTTTGTATTTTCTCCAGTTGTTTATTTTTTATTCTGTTGTCTCCAAGTATTGCAATGTCCATTTTCCAAACTTTTGTTGTCTTTTTCCAGTGTAAGTATCAATACTTACATTGGCATTATGTTGATCTTATACTAAATTTAGTTTATAATAATTTATAAATAATCAAACTGTTAAAATAAATGGAAAGTAAATTGCTTGGGTTACTTTTTTCCAAATCTGTCCACAAATTGGTTCACTTTTCCAACCTCTTGTTTTAAATTTCTCTCAATTGGTTAATTAGCAGGTCAAATATATATGAAATACGGGAATATTGAAATAAGTAAAATGAGTGCACCCATCAAAATAATCACAACACATTTTCTCTGTTACTATGACTATGATAATGAAAAGTCAACTCTGTTTTCATTTTGTTACTTAATTTTGAAATACAGGATTATCCTTTAAAAAAGTGCAATAATACTATTTAAGTTCCAACTAACCTGGTATGAAAAAATAAACATTGCTGAATAAAAAAATAATTCAGCCAAACATTTGTTCTTTCTTCTGTCTCCTCTTGCAGCCATATATGCCTAATCTGCTTTATATCTGGCTCAGTCATGATTGCATTGGAAAGAAAAAATAAATCTAGGCATTGACAATTCAAGTCCAACTAAAGTTAAAAGTTACCCTAATCAAATAGCAAAAAAATATCTCAACTAATTGCCAGGATTTATCATGATTAATGACTTGTTTACATACTGGCAGTCTAGAGGTATGACTGTACATCGTGTTAAATATATCCATTCTAAACAGACATAAGAATATCTTTTTAGAGTAGCCACTAATTCCACCACCCCAAGTCCTGCTACCTTATCATAGTAGGGGGGATGCTTATGTGAGGAATGCATGAAGAACATTGGGTGTGTATGCCAAGAATATATATTCCCAGCAGGGTCACCCAAGGTGTAAAGGTCATTCAAGCTGCCCAGAAAAAGTGTGCAGGCACCTCCCCTGGGCAACAGCAATATAGAAAGATGCTGGAGGCAGATGATCACTTTAGTGACAATGGCAAAAGCATTAACTTATACTGCATGGGAGAAGGCAATGGTAACCCATTCTTATATTTTACCAAGAAAACCATATGAACGGAAAATATAAAATGACTGATGATATGGTGCCGGATGATGGGTCTCTCAGTTGAATAGCACTTGACATGCTACTGAGGAAGAAACAAGGATCCATCAGGGTACTAATGGTGTTTATGATATATCTAGATTAAAGCCTCAGTATGTCTAGTTGCTGATGGTGGCATATGGGGAAAGAAACGCTGAAGCTGCATAGATAGAATTACAAAGAGGATCATGGAACATAAGAAGCATGAATGCTCAATACAGTGAAAGATGAAATGAAACAACTACAACTTGATATCTTAGGCATCAGTGAATTGAGACAGACTGAGATCAGACATTTTCACTCAGAAAATCATCCTTTATTGCTCAAGACGTGAAAAACAAAGAAGAAACATAGTTGCTTTTATATTTTGAAAGGGTATAGCAAGAACACTACTTGTCTACAAAGCAATCAATGGCCGAATAATATTGATTAGACTTGTGGACAACCCTTTAATATGACAATCATTCAAATTTAAGCTCCAGATGCTCCAACCATCGATGCAGAAAAAGAGGAAGTTAATGATCAACTTCAATGTTAAATTGACCAAACATTCAACCAAGATGTACTGCTTGTGATTGGAGACTAGAATACCAAAGTTGGAACACGAAAGTGGAAAATGTAGTTGGATTGCATAGCTTAGGAAACCAAAATGAACAGGAGACTGACTTCACAATTTCTGCCACTCCAATGATTTCTACATAGCCAACAACTAAACAACATAAATATGCCTTTATACATGGATATCACCAGATGTAGTACATGGAAATCAAATTGACTGTATTGTTGCTAAAAGGAGGGGCAGGAATAAATTATAGCATCAAAGACATGGAACAGATCATGAACTGCTCATGTGTAAGTTCCAAGTTAAGCTCAAGACGAAAGCCAGTCAATTTCCACAATATGATCTTGAACGTATACTTACCATTTTTTAAAGAGAACATCAGGAATTGTTCTGAAATCTTGAACTTCATTAATAGAGAACCACAGAAGTTATGGATTTAACTTTAAAAAGTTATTAACAGACTACATACAGCATAAAAAGTCATTAGGAGACTTTAAAAAGACATAAGACCAGTGTTTTTTTTTTGTTTAAAAAAAAAAAAAGGTGCCGGAACTCACACATGTCATACAACCCGCCTTGCCTACCCTACAAGGTTCCATCCAAAAAAGGTGCCGGAACTCTGTTCTGGGCGTTCTATGACAAAAAAAGCCCTGCATAAGACATTGCCATAAATGAAGAAAGAGAAGAAAGCAAATTGAATATCAGACTCATAAAATTGCCAAGAATGGAAGCCAAAGCCAAGAGAAAAAAAATCAAAACCTCAAAAAAGGATCTTAATAGTTTCAAAGAGGTCTTAGAAAAAAAAATAAGCTGTGGAGCGTGCTCATAAAAATGACAATTCCAGAATATCATAGAAAACTTATATACAGGTCAGGGAGCCACATTTTGGACAGAACATAGTGAAACAGATTTGCTCAGGTTGCCAAAGGAGCATGATAAGAGCTGCATATTCTCTCTTCAGTTGTTCAAATTATATGGTAAACATATAATGAAGGAAGCTGAATTGGAAGATGAGCATGATTTTAATACTGGAAAAAGAAACATCAATAACCTGCACTATGCTGATGACCTCGCTAGGTAAAAATTCTGCAAATTCTGCTAATAAAAATTAAGGAGCAAGTGAAAAATGGAACTAAAATTAAACAAGGAGACCAAACAAATGGCGAAAGGTAGAACAACAAGCCTTAGAATTAGCAATGAAGATTTCAAAGTGGGGAATACCTTCTGCTTTTTAAAATCAACTATCAGAAACAAGCAACCAAGAAATCAGCCATAAATTAGCACTTGGCAGAGCAGTCGTAAAGGCCTTGGAAAAGACTGTAAAAAGCTGTGATCGGAATCGTGCAAGCAGTGGTATTCCCTGTGACATTCTATCGAAGCAAATTTGGGCTTTGAAGAAAGAAGCTAGGAAGAGTATTGGCATATTTTAATTTTCTGGTTGGAGAAGACACTTGAGAATATTGTGGACAGCATGAAATCACTTCAAAGTTCTCACTCAAGGCAAAAATGACTAGGCTCAAATTACCGTACTTTGAACACTTATGCAAAGACCAAAATCTTCAGAAAAAGTCTCCAATGCTAGGAAAGAGTTGCCTCCATCCATGAGATAGATGTCTTATACTGGTAGAGTTTTTGGGTGCCTATAATAAGTAAATTTATCCCATTGTTTCAATAAATTGATTTTACTGTACGTCTGTTTTCTTATTTCCTAGAAGATTCATTATACATTAATATCTTACATAGCTCTCCTAGTCATCTAATATAATTCACAAAATTTAAGCTGAAGTATAAAAGTCTTACCAATTATATAAATAGGATTAATTCACCAAATGAAAGATTTATTAATAGGTTATATCCTACAAACCTTTCAACAACCAAAGTTGTATTAATTTGTTAGCAAGCATTTACTCATGAATAAAAAAACAAAACCTAAATAAAAAAGACTTTGACAAAAAATACTTTTTTTAAAACCTTGACCTGAATTGTGAAAAGTAAAACATTTGGCTGACCCAATCTCCTTTACTTCCTTACCCATTCATAAATACAATAATTCAAACTCACCATTGCCGTTGTACAAGACCTGTATGGTTTCAAACTCTAAATTAGCATAACTTGGATCTAAGACTTCAGAGTAATTTGCCATATCCATGTTCAGAATTGGATCTGAGATTCTCATTGCTGTACATGAATCTGAAAATGGTCTGTTTTTCCAGTACAGAAAATGCCATCAACACTTGTTTTCCCTTGGCCTCAGTGACTGATAATCAAAATATTGACTGTCATTACATAATATAGCACAATGGGTGGAGTTATGATACTAATTCCGCATGTCTTATTCTACTTCTAGCTTTCCCTCTTTTTATTATACACCTTTACAAACTTTTACACCCACCCACATAAGGCTGTGTTTATCATAGAGTTTGTAAGACGCAAAACCATGGAAAATCACGGGAATAAACCTTTGATCAGTCCTCTGATCAAAGAATTTTTGATATGTAGTAGCAACTTCACAATACAACCACAAGAAAGGTGAATGGTTTAAATATCTGGGTCCTAATTGCATGGAGATGTATTGTATATGCTTCTATTCCCATGGTTACTCTATGTTTTACCTAGCAGACAAAGGAAAGGAGTGTGAGATCTTTTCCTCTCAAAAAATTAATTTGCTCAAGCAAACTTAGGAGAAAAAGGATCTTTTAACGTTTTCTTTAAAAAGTAATGGGTATGCTTGTTTTTAGTGCACCCATTCTACAAATATGCACTTACATTATACATCAACAACTAGAGTCCGAAATCAGAATTCCAGTTTCATGTTCTGTGAGTGTTTATCAACAGATTACAACACCCAGAAAAGAGTAAAGCAATTCATTACTTGGCAATGTACTTTCTGTGGAATACAGTCACCTTAAAGAGCTGTAAAACTGATTTGTTGCATCTTATTAATAGTTAACATGGTAATCTGAACCTTGTTCAAAGGAAAAAAAGAGTCCCAGATATCTGAAGTTGTTAATCAAACACATATTAACTATTCAGTGAGCATAGAAATATTATTCAATCTTTCATTTGTCCATTTATTTCATCAAATGTAATATTGAGTGAGCTACTTATTAAATAAGAGTACTGGAATCATCCTAACCTAAAAGCTTGATTATGGACAAAAATTCCTGCCCAATTTTGAACTGGAATGATTCTGGTCTGAACTAACAAACTCGTTACCATCTTGCTCTACACAGGAAAGGCAGACAGGATGCTTCTTAGCATATTCCTTAGCTAAATAATGCTAGCATAATCCTTAGCTTGGAGTTCCTCGATCATAAACTTATTATAAACTGGTCAGATTCCTTCCAGATCCTTTTCCCTCAGAAGTTCCTGAGATCAGTAAATTCCCTGTCTTCCTTCACCATGGAAATAAAAAGAGACGTTTTTGACAGCATTGATAAGAGAGGGAGGAAACTATGCATTAATACCAGGAAATGATCTTCAGAAACCTACTTTCAGAAATAGAAATTGCTCCTCTAAGAATATTTTAAAACATCCCTCCGAATATTCAGTCATTTGTAATGATGACAAAACTAGATCTTCAAGGCCTTTTGAAAGGCCAGCAGAGTTAGCACTAGTCTGGTCTTCATAAAAATTATGTTCCAGAGGATTGGCATCATGAAAAAAGAAATTATCTCCTCCTGGGTCCCACCAAATGACCGTTCCTAAAGGACAGAACCCAGACCACACTTCTCATGCTAGATCTCATAGGATACATAGAAATCACTGGGGAAAGCAGGTCTCACAAGTAGATTATCTCCAAGCTGTGGGTGTAAAGCTAACTAGCAGTCTTGAATTGAACCTAGAAGCATACTGATAGCCAATGCAGAAAGATACCATGATTGACAGTATCAAAAGCAGTTGAGGGGGAAGAAGAGGAAGGATGGATGCACCACCTCCATCCGACTCTCTCCAGAGGTCATCCAAGAGTGTGATTAATGCTGTCTCAGTTCCATACCCAGGCCTGAATCCTGACTGAACCTAGTCCAAATAATCTGGTTCTTCCAGAATTTTGTGAAGCTGATGTACAACCAACTTCTCCATAATTTGTGGGAAAGGTTAGAAACTAGATGAAAATTGTCCAGTATAGCCAGATTCAGTGACAGCCTCTTCAAGACGGGAGAAACCTCCATCTCTTTAAAAGCAGCAAAATCATTTCCTCTCTCTCAGAGGAATTCACTACTACAAAGACCAATCACATGTTGCCTCCCAGAAACCCTTAGCCAACAAACAGGGGTTATGAATCTAAAACAAAGCTAATTGAAGAACACTGTCCACTTCATCAGGCCAACAGGATCAAACTTTCTCCAGTTTAATCAAACCAGACCAAGGCCCAGCCATTTTCACAGGACCTGTTCCAAAATTAAAGTCCAACTTACTGTAAATCTGATTGATTTCATCCATTAGATGCCTAGCATATCCCTCACCTTGTAGATAAACCTCTGAACTACCCCTTCCTGGACAGCTATCCAAAGATGTACTGAGGTGGATAAATATTTATGCCCTTACAGCCACAAGGTAGACCTTAATTGTGGTTTGTGTTTGGTTAAACTCACTTCTTATAATCCTTGCAAGGTTCTGAGCATCTTTCCATCTATTTCATTTCCCCCATTCTGCCATTCATCAAGGCGAGTCCAAGGATTCCCAAGAGAGAAGAGATCACTATTTTGCAATCCCATCCAGAGTCAAGCTGTCCTGTTATTCCAGACAGCCACCAGGCCTTTGAGTTGATTACCCTCAGGAAAAAATTTCCTGTGAAATCCAATAGAGTTAATTAGTTGCTAGTATGGACAATCTAATGAGTCCAGCCTCCTTCCAGTGGAGAGTAGTGCCAGAGAACTGCAGAGGCACTAGAGGAAGATCTGACTATAACAGGGAAGAAACAGGAGTCTCTCCCAATTTCACATCACACTGCCATTGCTCTGATTAGGTGTATGACCAGTATTGTGCACTGGATCCTGAACTAGCAATTTTAAGTCATTTCCAATAACTAATGACTTTTTTATATGATTTCATGAAATTAATTATTTGATTGTCAGTACCTCTCAGTTCTGGTGCAGTCAAAAATAGTTTAATCAATATCACCCTTCACCAATCTGGTAACTTTGAAATATAGTAGGTTGGCAATTCTCAGAAGTAGGAGGTTTGGAAGTTCAATTCCAAAACCTGTACATAGGGCCACATTGGAGAAGGCCAATTTACTCCATTTTCTAACACAAACAGAAAGTGGGAGAGAAAGAGAGACAGAGTCAGAAATAGAGACAGATAGACAGAGAGAAGCACACACATGCACACATATCAGTAACCGTGATGTCACGAATTAATCACATTATGCAGTAATACTTCTTCACAGCCACCAAAAAAGGAATTGGGACTTGTTGAGAAAAAATGTGTACAGCATAACAATAATACAATATATAAAATTCTAACTACAACAGAATAAGAACTGCAAGAATAGCGGCCCTTTCTTGGAAAAATTCTGCATTATTCTACCTTTAAAATGAAGAAATATACAGTAGTTAACAATGTTTTGTATTGAAAAAAGAATCTAAACAACTAGTGGGTTGATAAGAATGCTATCAGAAAGCATTCCAATGTTATGAATAAAAGGTCTTTGTGTGCTAATTATCCTGTTTTATTACATTTAATCATATACATTGATCAAGATAAAAAATTGAAAATAAACTAATAAAAATCAAGGTTATTTCTCTGTATACCATCTGAGAAAATCAAATTAAGCAGCAACTGACAATTCTTAGCCACTCCTCACCAAAGAAACACTTTCCTCCTGATTGAAGAATAGTTAGGTAAGTAGTTGTTCATTAATAATCAGTCATTCAAAACTCGTGCTTGATTATAAACATTTTATATAGATGATTAGATACGTTTTACAAACACCTTATCCATGAGAAACATACCATTTCATAATAAAGTTTCACTAAGAAAGATAGGACACTTGTTACAATGATAATTACAGTTACATGTGTAATTATGGAGCACAATGCTAAAAATCCAGATTGGAGTTGGCATTCCAGAAAGTATACTAAAACCTGATTGAATTGATTCCAATAATTATCTTAATCAAAGGTCAGTTCCTATATCATGAATTGTCTAAGTCATTGGCAGATCACTTATACAGTTATATGTTCAGACTGAGTTTTTCTTATTACTAACTCTGATTTTTTTTCCTATTTCTATTCCAGAAAGCCTCACTGAAAGCAATAATTTATTTCTGAGTAGTCCTGTATAATAGTTTTCTCCTACATAGTAATTTCTAGATTACAATGATTTCCAATATTTCTAGAGTAGCAAGTTGGAAAGATTTGACATACAGGATTGCATGAGAAAAGAAGTCATAACAGAAAATATAGTTTGTCTGGATTATCCTTCTAATTTTTTTGGAGAACCTGCTTGTAGTTGCTCTGGTCCTTTTCTGAGAGATAATATCAGAAAGTGGTGGATAAAGAGTTCAAAATCACAGCCTCTGGTGACTCTCAGATTTTTAATGGTATTTAACACAAGCTGAAAAGGCTGAAGATATTAGGTTTTTGAACCAAAGCCATGTTTGATGACAGTAGAAAAAAAATTTTAAATGGCTCACTGGTTAATTCAAAGTCAGATACAGGAAGAAAATCAGACTGAGTGGATTGAGTCATGCCCTACTTGAAGACAAAGCCTTGAACATTGATGCTAATATTAGGCTTATGCCCCAAAAGCAGGGGGGGTGCCTTCAAGCTGGATGTTGATTCCTGGAGATTGCATGGACAGATCCCTACAATTTTTTGCCACACTGCCTCCTTTTTAGGACTGAGAGTGAGTGACAGGCCAAGGTCACCCTGCTGGCTTCATGCCAGTCCCTAGTCCCCTAAAGTGGGACTAGAACTGATGGTCTTTCACTTTCTAGCTTGTGCCTTAACTGCTACACCAAACTGGCTGTCTTAGTCAGAAATACATTTGCACAGATAAAATTATTATGCCTTCTGTGTGCTTGTTCTGTTGTGTCTGACTATAATGACACATTGGAGTCCTGTGAAAAGCTCAATAATAGAACAGACTTTGAAAAGAATCTCAGCTGGTTCAAAATGTGTGATTGATAGCTGGGAGTGATTACTCTCCTGCGATTCCTTGTTAAAACAATTCCACTGCATATTGTTCTATATATGAACACAATGCACAATGCTGCTTATAAACTATAAATCACTGTGCAACTGGGGTCAATATACCTGAGCTATCACAGCCTCTCTTATGAACTTGTCTTTGAAGGTCTGTGGGAGATATCTTCTCTGAATTTTTGCCAAATGTGGCAGAAATTGAAAGAGCTGCCACTCAGAAATCATGCAGCAAGGGGATGGAAAGCAAGGCCATTGTCATCAGCCCCACTAAAAATTCAGTTTTATCAGGTTCTTTTTTCTCTGAATTATAGCACAAACAGTGCTACAATTTAACTTATAATTTAACAAACCTAGTGTCTGAGCTTGCTTATTTGGTCTGTCTCCATCCTTTCCCATTTGATATCATATATTTTTGGTTTATAAGCCTATGGGTGAATAAGCCTCTATTTCATTAATTTGATTAAAATTGCTCTGGGGGCATTTTTAGATGAAGGGTAGAATGAAAATGCCTTAAAGAAATAAGCAATCAGATGGTATTATATATTGGTAGTTGGTTATCCCTCCACTTCCACATATACTTTGCTTTAATACTTTTTGACAATTTCTCTTTTTTAAAATCTTTAGTGTGTATTCTTGTTTTTTACATCAATTTTTGATTTTATTTAATAGAAGCCATAGAAATATTTGTATATTTGTTTATAAGCATTTCTCTTAATTCCCATAACTTTTGGCCTTTAATAAAAGACTATTTTTTCACCAGTTCCTTTTTTAATATGTGGCTTTTAATATTCAGTTTTTCTATATGCTTGTCACATATCTTATTTTGGATGCATCTGACATTTAAAGAACTTCATCACCAGTTACTGATATATAGTATGTGAAGAACAAAAAGTGGTTCTAATCAATGTATCTTAGATGTAAATGTAGTTTTTACATCTAAATATCTACAGAATAAAATTATCCCCCACCCTCTTTAACATTTTGCCAGGTCAATAATCACTCCTTCTCTTTCTCTAAGATTGTTATAGTGTTAAGCATAAAACTCATATGGTAAGGCATATCATATCTTATCTTCATTGTTTCAGTCCCCAAAATTAAATCTTAAGGAATGGAAAATTCTACTAGTTATTTTATGACAAATTACTCTTGGTCACAATGGAATCTTGATATCCTAAAGCTCTTCAAATTCAAGGTGAGAAAGTATCCTTTACAAGTGCATTTTGCTGTACATTGCTTTCAAGTGTCAATCACTGGAAGAAGCAACTCTTTGATTTCCTTCCAAACGTAGGTATCCCATGAGTCTACTATCATTTAGGTAGAATTTTTTTTTTCTTTAACAAAGAAAGTAGCTGGTGCTTACTTTTGAAAATGTAGTTGCCTCCATCACGCAGGCAATACAAGATTCAAAATTTACCAGTCCTTTATTTAAAAAACTATTAATCCTTCCTAATGAAATGTAAACTCTGTATATATACACATAAAGCATAAATGTAGTTACTTGTGAAACTACATTTTATTGGCAGCTTGACTTGTTATAGAAAGTAGGCGTCTCTAATACATTAAACCTTATTTTATATTCCTTTGGTCCAAAGAATCAATTTTGTGGTTGAAAAATATATTCCATATTAAAATATTCATTGATGAAACTCATCTGCAATTTTTTTAAGAAAATTGCTCAATTTAATTCTAACATGAGCTCATTTTACATTGTCCTGCAGCTTGCTGAACTTCTATATCCCTCTGTTTTAGTCCAATATGTAAACAAAATACAGTGGTCCCTAAATATGATTGTTTTACCGTGATTAGGAAAATGTTCCTATTTTAACTTTGGTCAGCCTTCTATCTCTTTTGCACCTCTTCTAGGATTTGATTTCTAACAGCTGAACATCAAAGAAAAAAAGGCAATGTAAAAGTTAATGTTATCTATCTTCCTATTAGTAAAGGACGGGTAGGAATGAGGATGAGATAGAAGTTGTTCTACCTCACTCCTCACCCCTGACATTTAAAGAGAAAAATTGACCAGAATCTGTTTTGGACTTCAACATGGATGATCTAGAAGAAAACCCATCTTTTAATGTGTATCAAATCCCATCAACTATGGTATAAGTGTGCAGCCTACATGGCAGGCACATGTCTAAGGTGAGTCAGCAGAGGCAATGAAGCTGTGGAGAGGGTCCATTAAAGAAATATTTAATATTTGAAATCCTCAGATGTATCAATAATATACATTAATGGCAATAAAATTAATCTATGAAAATACAGTTCCAACTGTTACAATATATTAATATATACAATATTTTGGTTTAATTTCTAATACCTAGGCTACTGATTTCAGTGGGCAAAAAAATGAAGGAGGAAAATGTTATGTGGGATGTAGTAAAAAGAAACTTAGGACAGCTCCGAAAGACAAGCTGTTCCTGGCCTGCATTAGTGTGATGGGCTTTGTGATGGATGAGCCCTCAGCCAAATTAGGCAACAGAATTGAAGTTTCAAGATGTCTGCAACTGAGAGAAAATACAGATCACCATATACTGTATCCCAAGTACTGCAAATGGATCTAATCCTAGCCTCAAATTAGATATGCTTGTTTTATTCCTTATCTTTCTGAAATGATTATCATCAGCTCAAGATTCTTCCATTCAGAAGCATTACGGCCTGATGGCATTAGCTATAAATTTGTGCTTTTAAATAGACAGCGCAGAACACTAAAGTCAGGAATAGACCAATGGAGAAGAACCACAGCATGTACCAGAGCAATGAAGGACTTGACCTCTTTTCATCCGATCCCTTATGTAGCCTTTTTAACCATCAGGCAGTCTTCATAGAGGAGGTTTCTCACTCTGACCTTCTTGCAATTTTTCTTTCTCGTTTTTACAATCCTAGAGATTTCCAATAACTTCTATCTTATCATCCAAAATATCATGAACTTTTGGTACACCCTTGAAAAGCTATATTGGGCGTATACTAATAGGACAGAGGTGCAAACAATTCCAAGAATGCAAGCTATAGTCACATTATGACTGTGATTTTCTCTATCCAACCTCTATGGAAATTTATTAGGATTGCACAAGATCAACAGAAGAATTATGCAGCTGTGCAATATTGTTACAATTGTTACAAGTATTATGTACAATTTCACACATCTTTTTTAGGGCTGTTGAATTGTTATGGCTGTAATTAGTTAATATAAGCCTGGTGTGAACCAAAGATTTAGAATTCCATGAACTAGTTTTTCTTTTATCTGCAGCAATTTTAGGGAGTTGGTGCCTGAGTATTAATGTGTTTACAACTTTCTAATTTATAAGGTATTCATTCATTTATTTATTAAAATGGGAAACTGCTCTCCAAATAGGAGTTTATTTATAAGGTTGTAATACATTAAAAAACAATGTTTTTAATATTCATTAAATTCTATCACAGAATAAACAAAATTAAATATTCAAATAATAAAAGCAGAAACCAGAATAGCTTAAAAGCCTCTGTGAAACATATATATATTTTAAATTTATGCATTAATGTATTTAATACTCTGAAGGAATAAATAGGCCTTTGTTTGGCACAAAAAGACAGTAAGTATGGTGCAAGGAATACCTCAATAAAAATATTTCAAAGTCGTGGATCTACCACAGAAAATTTCCACTTCCTCACAGGGCCCCACCATATCTTAGCACTGAAGGGACCTGGAATATGACCTCTGAAGATGATCTATGGGTATAGGTAGCCCACAAGGGATGACGATTCCTTCTTTACTTATTACTTATTTAATCAAATCATATATTTGAAGTTCTCTGTACCAAGGAAATGTACCATAATTGTTACAGGATTTTAAGAGGAGTATGTGACCTGGAGCTAAAATGCTAATTTGACACACGCTCATATTGACTATTTTATTTATTTTTTTATCAGGTAAAAAGCTAATCTTTATTCTCCTTGTATTTTTATGTTTTTGTTTTGTTTTGGTCCATGTAGTCCAAAATCTTGTAGAAGATAGTCTTCGACTTACAACAGTTCATTTAGTGACCGTTCAAAGTTATAACACTGAAAAAAAGTGACTTATGAGCTTTTTTCATATTTATGACAGTTGCAGCATCCCCGTGGTCATGTGATCAAAATTAGGAAACTTGGCAACTGACTCATATATGATGATTGCAATTTCCCAGGGTCAGGTGATCCCCTTTTGCGATCTTCTGACAAGCAAAGTCAAAGGGGAAGCCAGATTCACTTAACAATCATGTTACTAGCTTAACAACTGCAGTGATTCACTTAACAACTGTGGCAAGAAAGGTTGTAAAATGGGCCAAAACTCACTTAACAGTAATCTAACTTAGCAACAGAAATTTTGGGCTCAACTGAGCTTGTAAATCAAGGATTACCTGTATTTATATGTAGAAACCCCAAAACAATCAAATAAATCTAGGAACTATCATTTCACTTATTTGTTTTATTGCTTTGAATGAAAAGTATTGATTGATCTAATTGTTCAAATAGTTATTTTTTATTTTCGTATTCCTTTATTCTTTTTTTTTTTTAAATAATCAAGGCAGCAAATGTACCTAATACTCCTTCCTCTTCCTGTTTCTTGGAAGTCTTGAAGTCCCTGTAGGGAGACCTCAAGCACTTTATTATTGTTCCTTGACAAAAGTCACAAATGTGTTGATATAAATAATTCTACTTTAGATTTCATCTTGCTGTCAAATATTTTGTTGTCATCTGAGAATCCACTACTACATACTGCATCATAATCAACAATTGCATAGTGCCCTTGGCTATTTATTATCTTCTTCACACAGAATTGTGATTCTCAGATTTAGGGCCCCCAATACTGTTGAACAATCTCCAATCTAGCAAACATGACTGTTATAGTCCTACTTATGGGGACCCCAAAGATAGGGATGTATGTAATAATAATAATATGAAAAAAGGTTCCTAAAATTGTCTTAAATAAAATGTTCTTCATTAGACTAACACTTTTGTATACCATCCTAGAAACACATTGTTAAAATATATTGTACTCTTATGCTAAAATGTCACTATGACTGTACTTATGAATAAAATCCAATTTATTCCTTGAAACATTTAATCTTGTGAACATCAGGGCTTGGTACGAGCTTGTTTTAGATCTCTCATCTTTATATTGGCAGTCTTAGTGCTGTTTCTGAATTCTATTTTTGTATTTTTATGGTTTTATTATGGGCTGCACATTGCTTGGTGAATAGCAGTTACTAGGCATCTATTACATTAAATAAAGAAAGAAAATGTGGTAAATCAGGTCCAACAAAATTCTAATGATCTAAGCAAAGCTTCCATTGACCGAGTAGGTTTGTGTGTGTGCTTTTTTTTTTTACTTTTATTGCCCTGGAGGAACTGCACAGAATGCAAAATAGAAAGCTGAAAATTATCACGCTATCATTGGTCTTTTTGAAAGCACTACCGTTAATCCCATCTTTGAAATTTATTTGGGAAATACCATATATATTTATTTAAAAATTAAAGTAAAAAGTAATTCAACACTAGCTCTTCATAGTACTTGGATTAAAAATGTCATTACCGTGTCTTTTTAAAGAAAAAATAAAAATACTCGATTATAACCACAGTCAGTCTCCCAGTGGGGTTCCCTTCTCTGCAATAAAAATCATAGCAGCATAGAGCATAATAAAAACTACGAATGAACCTGTTTTTAAACTTATCACCCATAATATGGCTTATCAATGCAAGGTAAATTAGTCTCTCCATCATCTGCAGTAAAGAAAAGTGAGATTCTCTGTGGGAACCATTTACTTTCTTGTATATTTCAATGTGTACATTTCCAGAGGTCTTACACATCTAATCTAATAGCCATTAGAAAGGCAATAAAATGGCATAAAGCCAGGAAAATGCACTAAAGTAATCATATACCAAGTTGTTTATTTAGCTGTGCTTCTTAATGGCAGTCCTTGAAACCAGGCAATGCTTGTAGTTAAAGAATATCACATAACTAATTTTTCCTTACCCATCACAGCCCTAAGAAAACTGCTGTGGTGATGCAGTTATTAGCCTAAGAAGACCCAGATTCAAGTCCCCACCAATCTTACTGAGTGACATTTATTCATATCATTCTATCTACCTAGAATGTACAGCAAATAAATAAATATATTTCCTCTTTTAACATAAAAGGTTCTGCTCTTACAGATGAACAAACAATTTTCAGTGGCCGGCTTGAATGTCACAGAAAGCTGGTGCTAAAATACTAAAAATAACCATTCTGCTGTCTCATAACAACTGAAACAAACAAGATGTAAGTGAAATACAGTATCATTTAACAACCATCCAAGGCCTGGTCATTACTAAAATGCTGTCTTTGATAGAACCTAAATTTCTTGTCTATTGCTTTGTAGTAATTATTATGAAGTATCAATATAATAAAATTAATTAGCATTAAGAATTAGGGGCAAGTCAAGAGACTTCAATTCTTACAGCAAAGTTTTCCTACTTATTTAATTTTATTTATTTAATTTAAATAATGAATATGGCCACTCATCCCACTGCAGTGACTTTGGACAGCATGCAGAAAATAAAAACCAAATGGTTAAAAACAATAGCCCATAACTCCGAGGAACATTATACATTCCAATCATTAACAACAGAGCTTACCTAAATTTATGGATCAGATACCTGAAGAATAAGGCAGGTTTTCAA
Source organism: Protobothrops mucrosquamatus (assembly GCF_001527695.2). Classification (NCBI taxonomy): domain Eukaryota; kingdom Metazoa; phylum Chordata; class Lepidosauria; order Squamata; family Viperidae; genus Protobothrops; species Protobothrops mucrosquamatus. The sequence goes on along the minus strand of NW_015386510.1, from coordinate 238,462 downwards.
AATCTGTCCAAAGGCTAACAGGGTCAAGGCCATTCCCTTTATAATCCATATCCTTCAAAGTCTGCTCCATAGAATCTCTAATTCTAGAGAAATTTGGAGTGTATACAGAGGTAGAGAAGGATCATTGATGGAAATCATCTCCTTGGCTGGAGAAATTACTAGGGCTCTTCAGAAAGACCAATTTACAGAACAAAATAAACAAAAAAAATGTTTTAAAGGTGGAAATCTACCAACAGATTCAGTCAGAATATAAATTTTAAAAAGTAATTCTGATCCAATATGACACTTTAATATAAGAGGCTGAAAACATGTATTAGCACCATTTAACCATAAGAGGAATTTGCTTCTTTTAAGAAAGCTTTTATATTTGCATCTTTGAACAAACATGTTTATTATTTTTCTAAAAAAAAATTGCTGATTGACAATTAAGTCTGACTAAATGAAACTGAATCTTTATATCACTTATTTATAACTGAATTAAATAATATAATCCAGGGTTTGGGGGAGTTAGCACTGTGCTGTTAACTAGAAAGGAAATTACTACATTACTTGCCCCTATTATCTAACCTTGTGCTATGCAGACTGCTTAGAAGATAAATACATCTGGCTTAGACATTACTTACTAAAGCAGGCATGTCCAAAGTCCGGCCCGCGGGCCATTTGCGGCCCGCGGCCCGGTTTAATCCGGCCCTCGAACAGCCCTCCCTGCTCTATTAATTGCGGCCCTCCCACGGCCCTCCGGCAAGTCCCATGAGAGAGAGAGAGAGAGACAGAGACAGAGGCACTTGCACTTCTGTCTCTCTCTCTCTCTCTCTCTCATGGAACTTGCCCCCTCGCAGGGCTCCTCATTGGCCCTGCGCCTGGGTGCCCCGCCCCCTGGGAGAAGGGCGGACAGGAAGTTCCTTTCCCAGGCTGGCCCCGTCCCAGGCGCACGTGGCTGGGGAGCCATGCGGGGAAGCCCCAAGATCCCCGCCCGGCTCGTTCCCGCCGCCGCCGCCGCCCAGCTCATTGCCGCCGCCGCCGCCGCAGCTGCCCAGCGTGTTCTTGCCACCGCCGCAGCACCGCAGGGAACGGAAGGGAAGGGGGGAGGGCTGCGTGTTCCTGCCACCGCCGCAGCCGCCCGGCTCGTTCCCGCCACCACCGCGGCCACCCAGCTCGTTCC